>NW_027043011.1:3295000-3333125 GCF_036013475.1 Columba livia
AGCGGCTCAAGGGCTTCCTCCAAAGGGTGCTGGGCAGAGGGGGGATGGGCGGGGCTGCACATGGGGGCTCTGTCACCCCCACGTCACAATGCCAGCACCCGGCAACGCTGAGGTCACAATGCCCCGGGGCACTATAAAAGGGAGCAGCCTCCCCTGCCCAGCGCCAGAGCTGGCCCGGGGGCAGCTCCAACACATCCCCGAGGAAGCACTGGAGCAGCTGGTGGAATCACAGGGCAGGGATGAAGGGAGGAAGACCTTGCATGAGGCTGCTGGAGGTTCTCTGCTGCAAGACAACGTGTTGACAGAGCCACCACCTTCCAAACTCGTCGGATGTTTTGAAATCCTTCTCAACTGGATTGCAGTGGCAAGAGCAAAGGAGTGTTGCAAGGCAAGGCAAGGCAAGGCAAGGCAAGGCAAGGCAAGGCAAGGCAAGGCAAGGCAAGGCAAGGCAAGGCAAGGCAAGGCAAGGCAAGGCAAGGCAAGGCAAGGCAAGGCAAGGCAAGGCAAGGCAAGGCAAGGCAAGGCAAGGCAAGGCAAGGCAAGGCAAGGCAAGGCAAGGCAAGGCAAGGCAAGGCAAGGCAAGGCAAGGCAAGGCAAGGCAAGGCAAGGCAAGGCAAGGCAAGGCAAGGCAAGGCAAGGCAAGGCAAGGCAAGGCAAGGCAAGGCAAGGCAAGGCAAGGCAAGGCAAGGCAAGGCAAGGCAAGGCAAGGCAAGGCAAGGCAAGGCAAGGCAAGGCAAGGCAAGGCAAGGCAAGGCAAGGCAAGGCAAGGCAAGGCAAGGCAAGGCAAGGCAAGGCAAGGCAAGGCAAGGCAAGGCAAGGCAAGGCAAGGCAAGGCAAGGCAAGGCAAGGCAAGGCAAGGCAAGGCAAGGCAAGGCAAGGCAAGGCAAGGCAAGGCAAGGCAAGGCAAGGCAAGGCAAGGCAAGGCAAGGCAAGGCAAGGCAAGGCAAGGCAAGGCAAGGCAAGGCAAGGCAAGGCAAGGCAAGGCAAGGCAAGGCAAGGCAAGGCAAGGCAAGGCAAGGCAAGGCAAGGCAAGGCAAGGCAAGGCAAGGCAAGGCAAGGCAAGGCAAGGCAAGGCAAGGCAAGGCAAGGCAAGGCAAGGCAAGGCAAGGCAAGGCAAGGCAAGGCAAGGCAAGGCAAGGCAAGGCAAGGCAAGGCAAGGCAAGGCAAGGCAAGGCAAGGCAAGGCAAGGCAAGGCAAGGCAAGGCAAGGCAAGGCAAGGCAAGGCAAGGCAAGGCAAGGCAAGGCAAGGCAAGGCAAGGCAAAGGCAAGGCAAGGCAAGGCAACGGCAAGGCAAAGGCAAGGCAAGGCAACGGCAAGGCAAAGGCAAGGCAAGGCAAGGCAGGGCAAGGCAAGGCAAGGCAAGGCAAGGCAAGGCAAGGCAAGGCAAGGCAAGGCAAGGCAAGGCAAGGCAAGGCAAGGCAAGGCAAGGCAAGGCAAGGCAAGGCAAGGCAAGGCAAGGCAAAGGCAAGGCAAGGCAAGGCAACGGCAAGGCAAAGGCAAGGCAAGGCAACGGCAAGGCAAAGGCAAGGCAAGGCAAGGCAAGGCAAGGCAAGGCAAGGCAAGGCAAGGCAAGGCAAGGCAAGGCAAGGCAAGGCAAGGCAAGGCAAGGCAAGGCAAGGCAAGGCAAGGCAAGGCAAGGCAAGGCAAGGCAAGGCAAGGCAAGGCAAGGCAAGGCAAGGCAAGGCAAGGCAAGGCAAGGCAAGGCAAGGCAAGGCAAGGCAAGGCAAGGCAAGGCAAGGCAAGGCAAGGCAAGGCAAGGCAAGGCAAGGCAAAGGCAAGGCAAGGCAAGGCAACGGCAAGGCAAAGGCAAGGCAAGGCAACGGCAAGGCAAAGGCAAGGCAAGGCAAGGCAGGGCAAGGCAAGGCAAGGGCAAGGCAAGGCAATGCAAAGGCAAGGCAAGGCAAAGGCAAGGCAAAGGCAAAGGCAAGGCAAGGCAAGGCAAGGCAAGGCAAGGCAAGGCAAAGGCAAGGCAAGGCAAGGCAAGACCACAGAAGAAGGAGAAGAAAGGAGAAGAGAGGAGAGGGCAACAAATTAAAACAAAACTAAAAAAAATATAAGACTAAATAAAATGAAATAAAATAAATTAAAAAGTGAAACAGATGTATCCATTGTGTTATGTGTCCTTGAAAGTGGTTTTGGAGCTGAAATTCCACTGTCCTTTCAGGCAAATATTCTTTTTGTTATTTGACTCACTATGGGGAGAGAAGAAAAGGGAAAAAGTGGAGAGAGGAGAAGTGAGGCGAGGCGAGGCGAGGCGAGGCGAGGCGAGGCGAGGCGAGGAGAGGAGAGGAGAGGAGAGGAGAGAAGATGAAATAAGGCTGGACAGACAACAAATCCAGACTCTATTTTTGCAAAAAAGGGCCATGGTTAGGTTGATTACTCCCCTGTCTTGTAGGTACAGAGAGTGATTGGGGGCCAGCGGCTCAAGGGCTTCCTCCAAAGGGTGCTGGGCAGAGGGGGGATGGGCGGGGCTGCACATGGGGGCTCTGTCACCCCCACGTCACAATGCCAGCACCCGGCAACGCTGAGGTCACAATGCCCCGGGGCACTATAAAAGGGAGCAGCCTCCCGTGCCCAGCGCCAGAGCTGGCCCGGGGGCAGCTCCAACACATCCCCGAGGAAGCACTGGAGCAGCTGGTGGAATCACAGGGCAGGGATGAAGGGAGGAAGACCTTGCATGAGGCTGCTGGAGGTTCTCTGCTGCAAGACAACCTGTTGACA
The DNA here is from genome assembly GCF_036013475.1 of Columba livia. Taxonomy (NCBI): domain Eukaryota; kingdom Metazoa; phylum Chordata; class Aves; order Columbiformes; family Columbidae; genus Columba; species Columba livia. The sequence continues at coordinate 3,297,722 of NW_027043011.1, forward strand.
GAGCCACCACCTTCCAAACTCGTCGGATGCTTTGAAATCCTTCTCAACCGGATTGCAGTGGCAAGAGCAAAGGAGTGTTGCAAGGCAAGGCAAGGCAAGGCAAGGCAAGGCAAGGCAAGGCAAGGCAAGGCAAGGCAAGGCAAGGCAAGGCAAGGCAAGGCAAGGCAAGGCAAGGCAAGGCAAGGCAAGGCAAGGCAAGGCAAGGCAAGGCAAGGCAAGGCAAGGCAAGGCAAGGCAAGGCAAGGCAAGGCAAGGCAAGGCAAGGCAAGGCAAGGCAAGGCAAGGCAAGGCAAGGCAAGGCAAGGCAAGGCAAGGCAAGGCAAGGCAAGGCAAGGCAAGGCAAGGCAAGGCAAGGCAAGGCAAGGCAAGGCAAGGCAAGGCAAGGCAAGGCAAGGCAAGGCAAGGCAAGGCAAGGCAAGGCAAGGCAAGGCAAGGCAAGGCAAGGCAAGGCAAGGCAAGGCAAGGCAAGGCAAGGCAAGGCAAGGCAAGGCAAGGCAAGGCAAGGCAAGGCAAGGCAAGGCAAGGCAAGGCAAGGCAAGGCAAGGCAAGGCAAGGCAAGGCAAGGCAAGGCAAGGCAAGGCAAGGCAAGGCAAGGCAAGGCAAGGCAAGGCAAGGCAAGGCAAGGCAAGGCAAGGCAAGGCAAGGCAAGGCAAGGCAAGGCAAGGCAAGGCAAGGCAAGGCAAGGCAAGGCAAGGCAAGGCAAGGCAAGGCAAGGCAAGGCAAGGCAAGGCAAGGCAAGGCAAGGCAAGGCAAGGCAAGGCAAGGCAAGGCAAGGCAAGGCAAGGCAAGGCAAGGCAAGGCAAGGCAAGGCAAGGCAAGGCAAGGCAAGGCAAGGCAAGGCAAGGCAAGGCAAGGCAAGGCAAGGCAAGGCAAGGCAAGGCAAGGCAAGGCAAGGCAAGGCAAGGCAAGGCAAGGCAAGGCAAGGCAAGGCAAGGCAAGGCAAGGCAAGGCAAGGCAAGGCAAGGCAAGGCAAGGCAAGGCAAGGCAAGGCAAGGCAAGGCAAGGCAAGGCAAGGCAAGGCAAGGCAAGGCAAGGCAAGGCAAGGCAAGGCAAGGCAAGGCAAGGCAAGGCAAGGCAAGGCAAGGCAAGGCAAGGCAAGGCAAGGCAAGGCAAGGCAAGGCAAGGCAAGGCAAGGCAAGGCAAGGCAAGGCAAGGCAAGGCAAGGCAAGGCAAGGCAAGGCAAGGCAAGGCAAGGCAAGGCAAGGCAAGGCAAGGCAAGGCAAGGCAAGGCAAGGCAAGGCAAGGCAAGGCAAGGCAAGGCAAGGCAAGGCAAGGCAAGGCAAGGCAAGGCAAGGCAAGGCAAGGCAAGGCAAGGCAAGGCAAGGCAAGGCAAGGCAAGGCAAGGCAAGGCAAGGCAAGGCAAGGCAAGGCAAGGCAAGGCAAGGCAAGGCAAGGCAAGGCAAGGCAAGGCAAGGCAAGGCAAGGCAAGGCAAGGCAAGGCAAGGCAAGGCAAGGCAAGGCAAGGCAAGGCAAGGCAAGGCAAGGCAAGGCAAGGCAAGGCAAGGCAAGGCAAGGCAAGGCAAGGCAAGGCAAGGCAAGGCAAGGCAAGGCAAGGCAAGGCAAGGCAAGGCAAGGCAAGGCAAGGCAAGGCAAGGCAAGGCAAGGCAAGGCAAGGCAAGGCAAGGCAAGGCAAGGCAAGGCAAGGCAAGGCAAGGCAAGGCAAGGCAAGGCAAGGCAAGGCAAGGCAAGGCAAGGCAAGGCAAGGCAAGGCAAGGCAAGGCAAGGCAAGGCAAGGCAAGGCAAGGCAAGGCAAGGCAAGGCAAGGCAAGGCAAGGCAAGGCAAGGCAAGGCAAGGCAAGGCAAGGCAAGGCAAGGCAAGGCAAGGCAAGGCAAGGCAAGGCAAGGCAAGGCAAGGCAAGGCAAGGCAAGGCAAGGCAAGGCAAGGCAAGGCAAGGCAAGGCAAGGCAAGGCAAGGCAAGGCAAGGCAAGGCAAGGCAAGGCAAGGCAAGGCAAGGCAAGGCAAGGCAAGGCAAGGCAAGGCAAGGCAAGGCAAGGCAAGGCAAGGCAAGGCAAGGCAAGGCAAGGCAAGGCAAGGCAAGGCAAGGCAAGGCAAGGCAAGGCAAGGCAAGGCAAGGCAAGGCAAGGCAAGGCAAGGCAAGGCAAGGCAAGGCAAGGCAAGGCAAGGCAAGGCAAGGCAAGGCAAGGCAAGGCAAGGCAAGGCAAGGCAAGGCAAGGCAAGGCAAGGCAAGGCAAGGCAAGGCAAGGCAAGGCAAGGCAAGGCAAGGCAAGGCAAGGCAAGGCAAGGCAAGGCAAGGCAAGGCAAGGCAAGGCAAGGCAAGGCAAGGCAAGGCAAGGCAAGGCAAGGCAAGGCAAGGCAAGGCAAGGCAAGGCAAGGCAAGGCAAGGCAAGGCAAGGCAAGGCAAGGCAAGGCAAGGCAAGGCAAGGCAAGGCAAGGCAAGGCAAGGCAAGGCAAGGCAAGGCAAGGCAAGGCAAGGCAAGGCAAGGCAAGGCAAGGCAAGGCAAGGCAAGGCAAGGCAAGGCAAGGCAAGGCAAGGCAAGGCAAGGCAAGGCAAGGCAAGGCAAGGCAAGGCAAGGCAAGGCAAGGCAAGGCAAGGCAAGGCAAGGCAAGGCAAGGCAAGGCAAGGCAAGGCAAGGCAAGGCAAGGCAAGGCAAGGCAAGGCAAGGCAAGGCAAGGCAAGGCAAGGCAAGGCAAGGCAAGGCAAGGCAAGGCAAGGCAAGGCAAGGCAAGGCAAGGCAAGGCAAGGCAAGGCAAGGCAAGGCAAGGCAAGGCAAGGCAAGGCAAGGCAAGGCAAGGCAAGGCAAGGCAAGGCAAGGCAAGGCAAGGCAAGGCAAGGCAAGGCAAGGCAAGGCAAGGCAAGGCAAGGCAAGGCAAGGCAAGGCAAGGCAAGGCAAGGCAAGGCAAGGCAAGGCAAGGCAAGGCAAGGCAAGGCAAGGCAAGGCAAGGCAAGGCAAGGCAAGGCAAGGCAAGGCAAGGCAAGGCAAGGCAAGGCAAGGCAAGGCAAGGCAAGGCAAGGCAAGGCAAGGCAAGGCAAGGCAAGGCAGGGGCAAGGCAAGACCACAGAAGAAGGAGAAGAAAGGAGAAGAGAGGAGAGGGCAACAAAGGAAAACAAAACTAAAAAAAATATAAGACTAAATAAAATGAAATAAAATAAATTAAAAAGTGAAACAGATGTATCCATTGTGTTATGTGTCCTTGAAAGTGGTTTTGGAGCTGAAATTCCACTGTCCTTTCAGGCAAATATTCTTTTTGTTATTTGACTCACTATGGGGAGAGAAGAAAAGGGAAAAAGTGGAGAGAGGAGAAGTGAGGCGAGGCGAGGCGAGGCGAGGCGAGGCGAGGAGAGGAGAGGAGAGGAGAGGAGAGGAGAGGAGAGGAGAGGAGAGGAGAGAAGATGAAATAAGGCTGGACAGACAACAAATCCAGACTCTATTTTTGCAAAAAAGGGCCATGGTTAGGTTGATTACTCCCCTGTCTTGTAGGTACAGAGAGTGATTGGGGGCCAGCGGCTCAAGGGCTTCCTCCAAAGGGTGCTGGGCAGAGGGGGGATGGGCGGGGCTGCACATGGGGGCTCTGTCACCCCCACGTCACAATGCCAGCACCCGGCAACGCTGAGGTCACAATGCCCCGGGGCACTATAAAAGGGAGCAGCCTCCCCTGCCCAGCGCCAGAGCTGGCCCGGGGGCAGCTCCAACACATCCCCGAGGAAGCACTGGAGCAGCTGGTGGAATCACAGGGCAGGGATGAAGGGAGGAAGACCTTGCATGAGGCTGCTGGAGGTTCTCTGCTGCAAGACAACGTGTTGACAGAGCCACCACCTTCCAAACTCGTCGGATGCTTTGAAATCCTTCTCAACTGGATTGCAGTGGCAAGAGCAAAGGAGTGTTGCAAGGCAAGGCAAGGCAAGGCAAGGCAAGGCAAGGCAAGGCAAGGCAAGGCAAGGCAAGGCAAGGCAAGGCAAGGCAAGGCAAGGCAAGGCAAGGCAAGGCAAGGCAAGGCAAGGCAAGGCAAGGCAAGGCAAGGCAAGGCAAGGCAAGGCAAGGCAAGGCAAGGCAAGGCAAGGCAAGGCAAGGCAAGGCAAGGCAAGGCAAGGCAAGGCAAGGCAAGGCAAGGCAAGGCAAGGCAAGGCAAGGCAAGGCAAGGCAAGGCAAGGCAAGGCAAGGCAAGGCAAGGCAAGGCAAGGCAAGGCAAGGCAAGGCAAGGCAAGGCAAGGCAAGGCAAGGCAAGGCAAGGCAAGGCAAGGCAAGGCAAGGCAAGGCAAGGCAAGGCAAGGCAAGGCAAGGCAAGGCAAGGCAAGGCAAGGCAAGGCAAGGCAAGGCAAGGCAAGGCAAGGCAAGGCAAGGCAAGGCAAGGCAAGGCAAGGCAAGGCAAGGCAAGGCAAGGCAAGGCAAGGCAAGGCAAGGCAAGGCAAGGCAAGGCAAGGCAAGGCAAGGCAAGGCAAGGCAAGGCAAGGCAAGGCAAGGCAAGGCAAGGCAAGGCAAGGCAAGGCAAGGCAAGGCAAGGCAAGGCAAGGCAAGGCAAGGCAAGGCAAGGCAAGGCAAGGCAAGGCAAGGCAAGGCAAGGCAAGGCAAGGCAAGGCAAGGCAAGGCAAGGCAAGGCAAGGCAAGGCAAGGCAAGGCAAGGCAAGGCAAGGCAAGGCAAGGCAAGGCAAGGCAAGGCAAGGCAAGGCAAGGCAAGGCAAGGCAAGGCAAGGCAAGGCAAGGCAAGGCAAGGCAAGGCAAGGCAAGGCAAGGCAAGGCAAGGCAAGGCAAGGCAAGGCAAGGCAAGGCAAGGCAAGGCAAGGCAAGGCAAGGCAAGGCAAGGCAAGGCAAGGCAAGGCAAGGCAAGGCAAGGCAAAGGCAAGGCAAGGCAAGGCAACGGCAAGGCAAAGGCAAGGCAAGGCAACGGCAAGGCAAAGGCAAGGCAAGGCAAGGCAGGGCAAGGCAAGGCAAGGGCAAGGCAAGGCAATGCAAAGGCAAGGCAAGGCAAAGGCAAGGCAAAGGCAAAGGCAAGGCAAGGCAAGGCAAGGCAAGGCAAGGCAAGGCAAAGGCAAGGCAAGGCAAGGCAAGACCACAGAAGAAGGAGAAGAAAGGAGAAGAGAGGAGAGGGCAACAAATTAAAACAAAACTAAAAAAAATATAAGACTAAATAAAATGAAATAAAATAAATTAAAAAGTGAAACAGATGTATCCATTGTGTTATGTGTCCTTGAAAGTGGTTTTGGAGCTGAAATTCCACTGTCCTTTCAGGCAAATATTCTTTTTGTTATTTGACTCACTATGGGGAGAGAAGAAAAGGGAAAAAGTGGAGAGAGGAGAAGTGAGGCGAGGCGAGGCGAGGCGAGGCGAGGCGAGGCGAGGCGAGGAGAGGAGAGGAGAGGAGAGGAGAGAAGATGAAATAAGGCTGGACAGACAACAAATCCAGACTCTATTTTTGCAAAAAAGGGCCATGGTTAGGTTGATTACTCCCCTGTCTTGTAGGTACAGAGAGTGATTGGGGGCCAGCGGCTCAAGGGCTTCCTCCAAAGGGTGCTGGGCAGAGGGGGGATGGGCGGGGCTGCACATGGGGGCTCTGTCACCCCCACGTCACAATGCCAGCACCCGGCAACGCTGAGGTCACAATGCCCCGGGGCACTATAAAAGGGAGCAGCCTCCCGTGCCCAGCGCCAGAGCTGGCCCGGGGGCAGCTCCAACACATCCCCGAGGAAGCACTGGAGCAGCTGGTGGAATCACAGGGCAGGGATGAAGGGAGGAAGACCTTGCATGAGGCTGCTGGAGGTTCTCTGCTGCAAGACAACCTGTTGACAGAGCCACCACCTTCCAAACTCGTCGGATGCTTTGAAATCCTTCTCAACCGGATTGCAGTGGCAAGAGCAAAGGAGTGTTGCAAGGCAAGGCAAGGCAAGGCAAGGCAAGGCAAGGCAAGGCAAGGCAAGGCAAGGCAAGGCAAGGCAAGGCAAGGCAAGGCAAGGCAAGGCAAGGCAAGGCAAGGCAAGGCAAGGCAAGGCAAGGCAAGGCAAGGCAAGGCAAGGCAAGGCAAGGCAAGGCAAGGCAAGGCAAGGCAAGGCAAGGCAAGGCAAGGCAAGGCAAGGCAAGGCAAGGCAAGGCAAGGCAAGGCAAGGCAAGGCAAGGCAAGGCAAGGCAAGGCAAGGCAAGGCAAGGCAAGGCAAGGCAAGGCAAGGCAAGGCAAGGCAAGGCAAGGCAAGGCAAGGCAAGGCAAGGCAAGGCAAGGCAAGGCAAGGCAAGGCAAGGCAAGGCAAGGCAAGGCAAGGCAAGGCAAGGCAAGGCAAGGCAAGGCAAGGCAAGGCAAGGCAAGGCAAGGCAAGGCAAGGCAAGGCAAGGCAAGGCAAGGCAAGGCAAGGCAAGGCAAGGCAAGGCAAGGCAAGGCAAGGCAAGGCAAGGCAAGGCAAGGCAAGGCAAGGCAAGGCAAGGCAAGGCAAGGCAAGGCAAGGCAAGGCAAGGCAAGGCAAGGCAAGGCAAGGCAAGGCAAGGCAAGGCAAGGCAAGGCAAGGCAAGGCAAGGCAAGGCAAGGCAAGGCAAGGCAAGGCAAGGCAAGGCAAGGCAAGGCAAGGCAAGGCAAGGCAAGGCAAGGCAAGGCAAGGCAAGGCAAGGCAAGGCAAGGCAAGGCAAGGCAAGGCAAGGCAAGGCAAGGCAAGGCAAGGCAAGGCAAGGCAAGGCAAGGCAAGGCAAGGCAAGGCAAGGCAAGGCAAGGCAAGGCAAGGCAAGGCAAGGCAAGGCAAGGCAAGGCAAGGCAAGGCAAGGCAAGGCAAGGCAAGGCAAGGCAAGGCAAGGCAAGGCAAGGCAAGGCAAGGCAAGGCAAGGCAAGGCAAGGCAAGGCAAGGCAAGGCAAGGCAAGGCAAGGCAAGGCAAGGCAAGGCAAGGCAAGGCAAGGCAAGGCAAGGCAAGGCAAGGCAAGGCAAGGCAAGGCAAGGCAAGGCAAGGCAAGGCAAGGCAAGGCAAGGCAAGGCAAGGCAAGGCAAGGCAAGGCAAGGCAAGGCAAGGCAAGGCAAGGCAAGGCAAGGCAAGGCAAGGCAAGGCAAGGCAAGGCAAGGCAAGGCAAGGCAAGGCAAGGCAAGGCAAGGCAAGGCAAGGCAAGGCAAGGCAAGGCAAGGCAAGGCAAGGCAAGGCAAGGCAAGGCAAGGCAAGGCAAGGCAAGGCAAGGCAAGGCAAGGCAAGGCAAGGCAAGGCAAGGCAAGGCAAGGCAAGGCAAGGCAAGGCAAGGCAAGGCAAGGCAAGGCAAGGCAAGGCAAGGCAAGGCAAGGCAAGGCAAGGCAAGGCAAGGCAAGGCAAGGCAAGGCAAGGCAAGGCAAGGCAAGGCAAGGCAAGGCAAGGCAAGGCAAGGCAAGGCAAGGCAAGGCAAGGCAAGGCAAGGCAAGGCAAGGCAAGGCAAGGCAAGGCAAGGCAAGGCAAGGCAAGGCAAGGCAAGGCAAGGCAAGGCAAGGCAAGGCAAGGCAAGGCAAGGCAAGGCAAGGCAAGGCAAGGCAAGGCAAGGCAAGGCAAGGCAAGGCAAGGCAAGGCAAGGCAAGGCAAGGCAAGGCAAGGCAAGGCAAGGCAAGGCAAGGCAAGGCAAGGCAAGGCAAGGCAAGGCAAGGCAAGGCAAGGCAAGGCAAAGGCAAGGCAAGACCACAGAAGAAGGAGAAGAAAGGAGAAGAGAGGAGAGGGCAACAAAGGAAAACAAAACTAAAAAAAATATAAGACTAAATAAAATGAAATAAAATAAATTAAAAAGTGAAACAGATGTATCCATTGTGTTATGTGTCCTTGAAAGTGGTTTTGGAGCTGAAATTCCACTGTCCTTTCAGGCAAATATTCTTTTTGTTATTTGACTCACTATGGGGAGAGAAGAAAAGGGAAAAAGTGGAGAGAGGAGAAGTGAGGCGAGGCGAGGCGAGGCGAGGCGAGGCGAGGAGAGGAGAGGAGAGGAGAGGAGAGGAGAGGAGAGGAGAGGAGAGAAGATGAAATAAGGCTGGACAGACAACAAATCCAGACTCTATTTTTGCAAAAAAGGGCCATGGTTAGGTTGATTACTCCCCTGTCTTGTAGGTACAGAGAGTGATTGGGGGCCAGCGGCTCAAGGGCTTCCTCCAAAGGGTGCTGGGCAGAGGGGGGATGGGCGGGGCTGCACATGGGGGCTCTGTCACCCCCACGTCACAATGCCAGCACCCGGCAACGCTGAGGTCACAATGCCCCGGGGCACTATAAAAGGGAGCAGCCTCCCCTGCCCAGCGCCAGAGCTGGCCCGGGGGCAGCTCCAACACATCCCCGAGGAAGCACTGGAGCAGCTGGTGGAATCACAGGGCAGGGATGAAGGGAGGAAGACCTTGCATGAGGCTGCTGGAGGTTCTCTGCTGCAAGACAACGTGTTGACAGAGCCACCACCTTCCAAACTCGTCGGATGCTTTGAAATCCTTCTCAACCGGATTGCAGTGGCAAGAGCAAAGGAGTGTTGCAAGGCAAGGCAAGGCAAGGCAAGGCAAGGCAAGGCAAGGCAAGGCAAGGCAAGGCAAGGCAAGGCAAAGGCAAGGCAAGACCACAGAAGAAGGAGAAGAAAGGAGAAGAGAGGAGAGGGCAACAAAGGAAAACAAAACTAAAAAAAATATAAGACTAAATAAAATGAAATAAAATAAATTAAAAAGTGAAACAGATGTATCCATTGTGTTATGTGTCCTTGAAAGTGGTTTTGGAGCTGAAATTCCACTGTCCTTTCAGGCAAATATTCTTTTTGTTATTTGACTCACTATGGGGAGAGAAGAAAAGGGAAAAAGTGGAGAGAGGAGAAGTGAGGCGAGGCGAGGCGAGGCGAGGCGAGGCGAGGAGAGGAGAGGAGAGGAGAGGAGAGGAGAGGAGAGGAGAGGAGAGAAGATGAAATAAGGCTGGACAGACAACAAATCCAGACTCTATTTTTGCAAAAAAGGGCCATGGTTAGGTTGATTACTCCCCTGTCTTGTAGGTACAGAGAGTGATTGGGGGCCAGCGGCTCAAGGGCTTCCTCCAAAGGGTGCTGGGCAGAGGGGGGATGGGCGGGGCTGCACATGGGGGCTCTGTCACCCCCACGTCACAATGCCAGCACCCGGCAACGCTGAGGTCACAATGCCCCGGGGCACTATAAAAGGGAGCAGCCTCCCCTGCCCAGCGCCAGAGCTGGCCCGGGGGCAGCTCCAACACATCCCCGAGGAAGCACTGGAGCAGCTGGTGGAATCACAGGGCAGGGATGAAGGGAGGAAGACCTTGCATGAGGCTGCTGGAGGTTCTCTGCTGCAAGACAACGTGTTGACAGAGCCACCACCTTCCAAACTCGTCGGATGCTTTGAAATCCTTCTCAACCGGATTGCAGTGCCAAGAGCAAAGGAGTGTTGCAAGGCAAGGCAGGCAAGGCAAGGCAAGGCAAGGCAAGGCAAGGCAAGGCAAGGCAAGGCAAGGCAAGGCAAGGCAAGGCAAGGCAAGGCAAGGCAAGGCAAGGCAAGGCAAGGCAAGGCAAGGCAAGGCAAGGCAAGGCAAGGCAAGGCAAGGCAAGGCAAGGCAAGGCAAGGCAAGGCAAGGCAAGGCAAGGCAAGGCAAGGCAAGGCAAGGCAAGGCAAGGCAAGGCAAGGCAAGGCAAGGCAAGGCAAGGCAAGGCAAGGCAAGGCAAGGCAAGGCAAGGCAAGGCAAGGCAAGGCAAGGCAAGGCAAGGCAAGGCAAGGCAAGGCAAGGCAAGGCAAGGCAAGGCAAGGCAAGGCAAGGCAAGGCAAGGCAAGGCAAGGCAAGGCAAGGCAAGGCAAGGCAAGGCAAGGCAAGGCAAGGCAAGGCAAGGCAAGGCAAGGCAAGGCAAGGCAAGGCAAGGCAAGGCAAGGCAAGGCAAGGCAAGGCAAGGCAAGGCAAGGCAAGGCAAGGCAAGGCAAGGCAAGGCAAGGCAAGGCAAGGCAAGGCAAGGCAAGGCAAGGCAAGGCAAGGCAAGGCAAGGCAAGGCAAGGCAAGACCACAGAAGAAGGAGAAGAAAGGAGAAGAGAGGAGAGGGCAACAAAGGAAAACAAAACTAAAAAAAATATAAGACTAAATAGAATGAAATAAAATAAATTAAAAAGTGAAACAGATGTATCCATTGTGTTATGTGTCCTTGAAAGTGGTTTTGGAGCTGAAATTCCACTGTCCTTTCAGGCAAATATTCTTTTTGTTATTTGACTCACTATGGGGAGAGAAGAAAAGGGAAAAAGTGGAGAGAGGAGAAGTGAGGCGAGGCGAGGCGAGGCGAGGCGAGGCGAGGAGAGGAGAGGAGAGGAGAGGAGAGGAGAGGAGAGAAGATGAAATAAGGCTGGACAGACAACAAATCCAGACTCTATTTTTGCAAAAAAGGGCCATGGTTAGGTTGATTACTCCCCTGTCTTGTAGGTACAGAGAGTGATTGGGGGCCAGCGGCTCAAGGGCTTCCTCCAAAGGGTGCTGGGCAGAGGGGGGATGGGCGGGGCTGCACATGGGGGCTCTGTCACCCCCACGTCACAATGCCAGCACCCGGCAACGCTGAGGTCACAATGCCCCGGGGCACTATAAAAGGGAGCAGCCTCCCCTGCCCAGCGCCAGAGCTGGCCCGGGGGCAGCTCCAACACATCCCCGAGGAAGCACTGGAGCAGCTGGTGGAATCACAGGGCAGGGATGAAGGGAGGAAGACCTTGCATGAGGCTGCTGGAGGTTCTCTGCTGCAAGACAACGTGTTGACAGAGCCACCACCTTCCAAACTCGTCGGATGCTTTGAAATCCTTCTCAACCGGATTGCAGTGGCAAGAGCAAAGGAGTGTTGCAAGGCAAGGCAAGGCAAGGCAAGGCAAGGCAAGGCAAGGCAAGGCAAGGCAAGGCAAGGCAAGGCAAGGCAAGGCAAAGGCAAGGCAAGACCACAGAAGAAGGAGAAGAAAGGAGAAGAGAGGAGAGGGCAACAAAGGAAAACAAAACTAAAAAAAATATAAGACTAAATAAAATGAAATAAAATAAATTAAAAAGTGAAACAGATGTATCCATTGTGTTATGTGTCCTTGAAAGTGGTTTTGGAGCTGAAATTCCACTGTCCTTTCAGGCAAATATTCTTTTTGTTATTTGACTCACTATGGGGAGAGAAGAAAAGGGAAAAAGTGGAGAGAGGAGAAGTGAGGCGAGGCGAGGCGAGGCGAGGCGAGGAGAGGAGAGGAGAGGAGAGGAGAGGAGAGGAGAGAAGATGAAATAAGGCTGGACAGACAACAAATCCAGACTCTATTTTTGCAAAAAAGGGCCATGGTTAGGTTGATTACTCCCCTGTCTTGTAGGTACAGAGAGTGATTGGGGGCCAGCGGCTCAAGGGCTTCCTCCAAAGGGTGCTGGGCAGAGGGGGGATGGGCGGGGCTGCACATGGGGGCTCTGTCACCCCCACGTCACAATGCCAGCACCCGGCAACGCTGAGGTCACAATGCCCCGGGGCACTATAAAAGGGAGCAGCCTCCCCTGCCCAGCGCCAGAGCTGGCCCGGGGGCAGCTCCAACACATCCCCGAGGAAGCACTGGAGCAGCTGGTGGAATCACAGGGCAGGGATGAAGGGAGGAAGACCTTGCATGAGGCTGCTGGAGGTTCTCTGCTGCAAGACAACCTGTTGACAGAGCCACCACCTTCCAAACTCGTCGGATGCTTTGAAATCCTTCTCAACCGGATTGCAGTGGCAAGAGCAAAGGAGTGTGGCAAGGCAAGGCAAGGCAAGGCAAGGCAAGGCAAGGCAAGGCAAGGCAAGGCAAGGCAAGGCAAAGGCAAGGCAAAGGCAAGGCAAAGGCAAGGCAAAGGCAAGGCAAGGCAAGGCAACGGCAAGGCAAGGCAAGGCAAGGCAAGGCAAGGCAAGGCAAGGCAATGCAAGGCAAGGCAAGGGCAAGGCAAGGCAAGGCAAAGGCAAGGCAAGGCAAAGGCAAGGCAAAGGCAAAGGCAAGGCAAGGCAAGGCAAGGCAAGGCAAGGCAAGGCAAGGCAAGGCAAGGCAAGGCAAGGCAAGGCAAGGTCAAGGCAAGGCAAGGCAAAGGCAAAGGCAAGGCAAGGCAAGGCAAGGCAAGGCAAGGCAAAGGCAAGGCAAGGTAAGGCAAAGACAAGGCAAGGCAAGGCAAGACCACAGAAGAAGGAGAAGAAAGGAGAAGAGAGGAGAGGGCAACAAAGGAAAACAAAACTAAAAAAAATATAAGACTAAATAAAATGAAATAAAATAAATTAAAAAGTGAAACAGATGTATCCATTGTGTTATGTGTCCTTGAAAGTGGTTTTGGAGCTGAAATTCCACTGTCCTTTCAGGCAAATATTCTTTTTGTTATTTGACTCACTATGGGGAGAGAAGAAAAGGGAAAAAGTGGAGAGAGGAGAAGTGAGGCGAGGCGAGGCGAGGCGAGGCGAGGCGAGGAGAGGAGAGGAGAGGAGAGGAGAGGAGAGGAGAGGAGAGGAGAGAAGATGAAATAAGGCTGGACAGACAACAAATCCAGACTCTATTTTTGCAAAAAAGGGCCATGGTTAGGTTGATTACTCCCCTGTCTTGTAGGTACAGAGAGTGATTGGGGGCCAGCGGCTCAAGGGCTTCCTCCAAAGGGTGCTGGGCAGAGGGGGGATGGGCGGGGCTGCACATGGGGGCTCTGTCACCCCCACGTCACAATGCCAGCACCCGGCAACGCTGAGGTCACAATGCCCCGGGGCACTATAAAAGGGAGCAGCCTCCCCTGCCCAGCGCCAGAGCTGGCCCGGGGGCAGCTCCAACACATCCCCGAGGAAGCACTGGAGCAGCTGGTGGAATCACAGGGCAGGGATGAAGGGAGGAAGACCTTGCATGAGGCTGCTGGAGGTTCTCTGCTGCAAGACAACGTGTTGACAGAGCCACCACCTTCCAAACTCGTCGGATGCTTTGAAATCCTTCTCAACCGGATTGCAGTGCCAAGAGCAAAGGAGTGTTGCAAGGCAAGGCAAGGCAAGGCAAGGCAAGGCAAGGCAAGGCAAGGCAAGGCAAGGCAAGGCAAGGCAAAGGCAAGGCAAGACCACAGAAGAAGGAGAAGAAAGGAGAAGAGAGGAGAGGGCAACAAAGGAAAACAAAACTAAAAAAAATATAAGACTAAATAAAATGAAATAAAATAAATTAAAAAGTGAAACAGATGTATCCATTGTGTTATGTGTCCTTGAAAGTGGTTTTGGAGCTGAAATTCCACTGTCCTTTCAGGCAAATATTCTTTTTGTTATTTGACTCACTATGGGGAGAGAAGAAAAGGGAAAAAGTGGAGAGAGGAGAAGTGAGGCGAGGCGAGGCGAGGCGAGGCGAGGCGAGGAGAGGAGAGGAGAGGAGAGGAGAGGAGAGGAGAGAAGATGAAATAAGGCTGGACAGACAACAAATCCAGACTCTATTTTTGCAAAAAAGGGCCATGGTTAGGTTGATTACTCCCCTGTCTTGTAGGTACAGAGAGTGATTGGGGGCCAGCGGCTCAAGGGCTTCCTCCAAAGGGTGCTGGGCAGAGGGGGGATGGGCGGGGCTGCACATGGGGGCTCTGTCACCCCCACGTCACAATGCCAGCACCCGGCAACGCTGAGGTCACAATGCCCCGGGGCACTATAAAAGGGAGCAGCCTCCCCTGCCCAGCGCCAGAGCTGGCCCGGGGGCAGCTCCAACACATCCCCGAGGAAGCACTGGAGCAGCTGGTGGAATCACAGGGCAGGGATGAAGGGAGGAAGACCTTGCATGAGGCTGCTGGAGGTTCTCTGCTGCAAGACAACGTGTTGACAGAGCCACCACCTTCCAAACTCGTCGGATGCTTTGAAATCCTTCTCAACCGGATTGCAGTGGCAAGAGCAAAGGAGTGTTGCAAGGCAAGGCAAGGCAAGGCAAGGCAAGGCAAGGCAAGGCAAGGCAAGGCAAGGCAAGGCAAGGCAAAGGCAAGGCAAGACCACAGAAGAAGGAGAAGAAAGGAGAAGAGAGGAGAGGGCAACAAAGGAAAACAAAACTAAAAAAAATATAAGACTAAATAAAATGAAATAAAATAAATTAAAAAGTGAAACAGATGTATCCATTGTGTTATGTGTCCTTGAAAGTGGTTTTGGAGCTGAAATTCCACTGTCCTTTCAGGCAAATATTCTTTTTGTTATTTGACTCACTATGGGGAGAGAAGAAAAGGGAAAAAGTGGAGAGAGGAGAAGTGAGGCGAGGCGAGGCGAGGCGAGGCGAGGCGAGGAGAGGAGAGGAGAGGAGAGGAGAGGAGAGGAGAGAAGATGAAATAAGGCTGGACAGACAACAAATCCAGACTCTATTTTTGCAAAAAAGGGCCATGGTTAGGTTGATTACTCCCCTGTCTTGTAGGTACAGAGAGTGATTGGGGGCCAGCGGCTCAAGGGCTTCCTCCAAAGGGTGCTGGGCAGAGGGGGGATGGGCGGGGCTGCACATGGGGGCTCTGTCACCCCCACGTCACAATGCCAGCACCCGGCAACGCTGAGGTCACAATGCCCCGGGGCACTATAAAAGGGAGCAGCCTCCCCTGCCCAGCGCCAGAGCTGGCCCGGGGGCAGCTCCAACACATCCCCGAGGAAGCACTGGAGCAGCTGGTGGAATCACAGGGCAGGGATGAAGGGAGGAAGACCTTGCATGAGGCTGCTGGAGGTTCTCTGCTGCAAGACAACGTGTTGACAGAGCCACCACCTTCCAAACTCGTCGGATGCTTTGAAATCCTTCTCAACCGGATTGCAGTGCCAAGAGCAAAGGAGTGTTGCAAGGCAAGGCAAGGCAAGGCAAGGCAAGGCAAGGCAAGGCAAGGCAAGGCAAGGCAAGGCAAGGCAAGGCAAGGCAAGGCAAGGCAAGGCAAGGCAAAGGCAAGGCAAAGGCAAGGCAAAGGCAAGGCAAAGGCAAGGCAAGGCAAGGCAACGGCAAGGCAAGGCAAGGCAAGGCAAGGCAAGGCAAGGCAAGGCAATGCAAGGCAAGGCAAGGGCAAGGCAAGGCAAGGCAAAGGCAAGGCAAGGCAAAGGCAAGGCAAAGGCAAAGGCAAGGCAAGGCAAGGCAAGGCAAGGCAAGGCAAGGCAAGGCAAGGCAAGGCAAGGCAAGGCAAGGCAAGGCAAGGCAAGGCAAGGCAAGGCAAGGTCAAGGCAAGGCAAGGCAAAGGCAAGGCAAAGGCAAAGGCAAGGCAAGGCAAGGCAAGGCAAGGCAAGGCAAAGGCAAGGCAAGGTAAGGCAAAGACAAGGCAAAGGCAAGGCAAGACCACAGAAGAAGGAGAAGAAAGGAGAAGAGAGGAGAGGGCAACAAAGGAAAACAAAACTAAAAAAAATATAAGACTAAATAAAATGAAATAAAATAAATTAAAAAGTGAAACAGATGTATCCATTGTGTTATGTGTCCTTGAAAGTGGTTTTGGAGCTGAAATTCCACTGTCCTTTCAGGCAAATATTCTTTTTGTTATTTGACTCACTATGGGGAGAGAAGAAAAGGGAAAAAGTGGAGAGAGGAGAAGTGAGGCGAGGCGAGGCGAGGCGAGGCGAGGAGAGGAGAGGAGAGGAGAGGAGAGGAGAGAAGATGAAATAAGGCTGGACAGACAACAAATCCAGACTCTATTTTTGCAAAAAAGGGCCATGGTTAGGTTGATTACTCCCCTGTCTTGTAGGTACAGAGAGTGATTGGGGGCCAGCGGCTCAAGGGCTTCCTCCAAAGGGTGCTGGGCAGAGGGGGGATGGGCGGGGCTGCACATGGGGGCTCTGTCACCCCCACGTCACAATGCCAGCACCCGGCAACGCTGAGGTCACAATGCCCCGGGGCACTATAAAAGGGAGCAGCCTCCCCTGCCCAGCGCCAGAGCTGGCCCGGGGGCAGCTCCAACACATCCCCGAGGAAGCACTGGAGCAGCTGGTGGAATCACAGGGCAGGGATGAAGGGAGGAAGACCTTGCATGAGGCTGCTGGAGGTTCTCTGCTGCAAGACAACGTGTTGACAGAGCCACCACCTTCCAAACTCGTCGGATGCTTTGAAATCCTTCTCAACCGGATTGCAGTGCCAAGAGCAAAGGAGTGTTGCAAGGCAAGGCAAGGCAAGGCAAGGCAAGGCAAGGCAAGGCAAGGCAAGGCAAGGCAAGGCAAGGCAAAGGCAAGGCAAGACCACAGAAGAAGGAGAAGAAAGGAGAAGAGAGGAGAGGGCAACAAAGGAAAACAAAACTAAAAAAAATATAAGACTAAATAAAATGAAATAAAATAAATTAAAAAGTGAAACAGATGTATCCATTGTGTTATGTGTCCTTGAAAGTGGTTTTGGAGCTGAAATTCCACTGTCCTTTCAGGCAAATATTCTTTTTGTTATTTGACTCACTATGGGGAGAGAAGAAAAGGGAAAAAGTGGAGAGAGGAGAAGTGAGGCGAGGCGAGGCGAGGCGAGGCGAGGCGAGGCGAGGAGAGGAGAGGAGAGGAGAGGAGAGGAGAGGAGAGGAGAGGAGAGAAGATGAAATAAGGCTGGACAGACAACAAATCCAGACTCTATTTTTGCAAAAAAGGGCCATGGTTAGGTTGATTACTCCCCTGTCTTGTAGGTACAGAGAGTGATTGGGGGCCAGCGGCTCAAGGGCTTCCTCCAAAGGGTGCTGGGCAGAGGGGGGATGGGCGGGGCTGCACATGGGGGCTCTGTCACCCCCACGTCACAATGCCAGCACCCGGCAACGCTGAGGTCACAATGCCCCGGGGCACTATAAAAGGGAGCAGCCTCCCCTGCCCAGCGCCAGAGCTGGCCCGGGGGCAGCTCCAACACATCCCCGAGGAAGCACTGGAGCAGCTGGTGGAATCACAGGGCAGGGATGAAGGGAGGAAGACCTTGCATGAGGCTGCTGGAGGTTCTCTGCTGCAAGACAACGTGTTGACAGAGCCACCACCTTCCAAACTCGTCGGATGCTTTGAAATCCTTCTCAACCGGATTGCAGTGCCAAGAGCAAAGGAGTGTTGCAAGGCAAGGCAAGGCAAGGCAAGGCAAGGCAAGGCAAGGCAAGGCAAGGCAAGGCAAAGGCAAGGCAAGACCACAGAAGAAGGAGAAGAAAGGAGAAGAGAGGAGAGGGCAACAAAGGAAAACAAAACTAAAAAAAATATAAGACTAAATAAAATGAAATAAAATAAATTAAAAAGTGAAACAGATGTATCCATTGTGTTATGTGTCCTTGAAAGTGGTTTTGGAGCTGAAATTCCACTGTCCTTTCAGGCAAATATTCTTTTTGTTATTTGACTCACTATGGGGAGAGAAGAAAAGGGAAAAAGTGGAGAGAGGAGAAGTGAGGCGAGGCGAGGCGAGGCGAGGCGAGGCGAGGAGAGGAGAGGAGAGGAGAGGAGAGGAGAGGAGAGGAGATGAAATAAGGCTGGACAGACAACAAATCCAGACTCTATTTTTGCAAAAAAGGGCCATGGTTAGGTTGATTACTCCCCTGTCTTGTAGGTACAGAGAGTGATTGGGGGCCAGCGGCTCAAGGGCTTCCTCCAAAGGGTGCTGGGCAGAGGGGGGATGGGCGGGGCTGCACATGGGGGCTCTGTCACCCCCACGTCACAATGCCAGCACCCGGCAACGCTGAGGTCACAATGCCCCGGGGCACTATAAAAGGGAGCAGCCTCCCCTGCCCAGCGCCAGAGCTGGCCCGGGGGCAGCTCCAACACATCCCCGAGGAAGCACTGGAGCAGCTGGTGGAATCACAGGGCAGGGATGAAGGGAGGAAGACCTTGCATGAGGCTGCTGGAGGTTCTCTGCTGCAAGACAACGTGTTGACAGAGCCACCACCTTCCAAACTCGTCGGATGCTTTGAAATCCTTCTCAACCGGATTGCAGTGCCAAGAGCAAAGGAGTGTTGCAAGGCAAGGCAAGGCAAGGCAAGGCAAGGCAAGGCAAGGCAAGGCAAGGCAAGGCAAGGCAAGGCAAGGCAAAGGCAAGGCAAGACCACAGAAGAAGGAGAAGAAAGGAGAAGAGAGGAGAGGGCAACAAAGGAAAACAAAACTAAAAAAAATATAAGACTAAATAAAATGAAATAAAATAAATTAAAAAGTGAAACAGATGTATCCATTGTGTTATGTGTCCTTGAAAGTGGTTTTGGAGCTGAAATTCCACTGTCCTTTCAGGCAAATATTCTTTTTGTTATTTGACTCACTATGGGGAGAGAAGAAAAGGGAAAAAGTGGAGAGAGGAGAAGTGAGGCGAGGCGAGGCGAGGCGAGGCGAGGCGAGGAGAGGAGAGGAGAGGAGAGGAGAGGAGAGGAGAGGAGAGAAGATGAAATAAGGCTGGACAGACAACAAATCCAGACTCTATTTTTGCAAAAAAGGGCCATGGTTAGGTTGATTACTCCCCTGTCTTGTAGGTACAGAGAGTGATTGGGGGCCAGCGGCTCAAGGGCTTCCTCCAAAGGGTGCTGGGCAGAGGGGGGATGGGCGGGGCTGCACATGGGGGCTCTGTCACCCCCACGTCACAATGCCAGCACCCGGCAACGCTGAGGTCACAATGCCCCGGGGCACTATAAAAGGGAGCAGCCTCCCCTGCCCAGCGCCAGAGCTGGCCCGGGGGCAGCTCCAACACATCCCCGAGGAAGCACTGGAGCAGCTGGTGGAATCACAGGGCAGGGATGAAGGGAGGAAGACCTTGCATGAGGCTGCTGGAGGTTCTCTGCTGCAAGACAACGTGTTGACAGAGCCACCACCTTCCAAACTCGTCGGATGCTTTGAAATCCTTCTCAACCGGATTGCAGTGGCAAGAGCAAAGGAGTGTTGCAAGGCAAGGCAAGGCAAGGCAAGGCAAGGCAAGGCAAGGCAAGGCAAGGCAAGGCAAGGCAAGGCAAGGCAAGGCAAGGCAAAGGCAAGGCAAGACCACAGAAGAAGGAGAAGAAAGGAGAAGAGAGGAGAGGGCAACAAAGGAAAACAAAACTAAAAAAAATATAAGACTAAATAAAATGAAATAAAATAAATTAAAAAGTGAAACAGATGTATCCATTGTGTTATGTGTCCTTGAAAGTGGTTTTGGAGCTGAAATTCCACTGTCCTTTCAGGCAAATATTCTTTTTGTTATTTGACTCACTATGGGGAGAGAAGAAAAGGGAAAAAGTGGAGAGAGGAGAAGTGAGGCGAGGCGAGGCGAGGCGAGGCGAGGCGAGGAGAGGAGAGGAGAGGAGAGGAGAGGAGAGGAGAGGAGAG
Organism: Columba livia; assembly: GCF_036013475.1. Lineage (NCBI taxonomy): Eukaryota > Metazoa > Chordata > Aves > Columbiformes > Columbidae > Columba > Columba livia. The sequence goes on from NW_027043011.1 coordinate 3,316,776, forward strand.
AAGATGAAATAAGGCTGGACAGACAACAAATCCAGACTCTATTTTTGCAAAAAAGGGCCATGGTTAGGTTGATTACTCCCCTGTCTTGTAGGTACAGAGAGTGATTGGGGGCCAGCGGCTCAAGGGCTTCCTCCAAAGGGTGCTGGGCAGAGGGGGGATGGGCGGGGCTGCACATGGGGGCTCTGTCACCCCCACGTCACAATGCCAGCACCCGGCAACGCTGAGGTCACAATGCCCCGGGGCACTATAAAAGGGAGCAGCCTCCCCTGCCCAGCGCCAGAGCTGGCCCGGGGGCAGCTCCAACACATCCCCGAGGAAGCACTGGAGCAGCTGGTGGAATCACAGGGCAGGGATGAAGGGAGGAAGACCTTGCATGAGGCTGCTGGAGGTTCTCTGCTGCAAGACAACGTGTTGACAGAGCCACCACCTTCCAAACTCGTCGGATGCTTTGAAATCCTTCTCAACCGGATTGCAGTGCCAAGAGCAAAGGAGTGTTGCAAGGCAAGGCAAGGCAAGGCAAGGCAAGGCAAGGCAAGGCAAGGCAAGGCAAGGCAAGGCAAGGCAAGGCAAGGCAAGGCAAAGGCAAGGCAAGACCACAGAAGAAGGAGAAGAAAGGAGAAGAGAGGAGAGGGCAACAAAGGAAAACAAAACTAAAAAAAATATAAGACTAAATAAAATGAAATAAAATAAATTAAAAAGTGAAACAGATGTATCCATTGTGTTATGTGTCCTTGAAAGTGGTTTTGGAGCTGAAATTCCACTGTCCTTTCAGGCAAATATTCTTTTTGTTATTTGACTCACTATGGGGAGAGAAGAAAAGGGAAAAAGTGGAGAGAGGAGAAGTGAGGCGAGGCGAGGCGAGGCGAGGCGAGGCGAGGAGAGGAGAGGAGAGGAGAGGAGAGGAGAGGAGAGGAGAGGAGAGAAGATGAAATAAGGCTGGACAGACAACAAATCCAGACTCTATTTTTGCAAAAAAGGGCCATGGTTAGGTTGATTACTCCCCTGTCTTGTAGGTACAGAGAGTGATTGGGGGCCAGCGGCTCAAGGGCTTCCTCCAAAGGGTGCTGGGCAGAGGGGGGATGGGCGGGGCTGCACATGGGGGCTCTGTCACCCCCACGTCACAATGCCAGCACCCGGCAACGCTGAGGTCACAATGCCCCGGGGCACTATAAAAGGGAGCAGCCTCCCCTGCCCAGCGCCAGAGCTGGCCCGGGGGCAGCTCCAACACATCCCCGAGGAAGCACTGGAGCAGCTGGTGGAATCACAGGGCAGGGATGAAGGGAGGAAGACCTTGCATGAGGCTGCTGGAGGTTCTCTGCTGCAAGACAACGTGTTGACAGAGCCACCACCTTCCAAACTCGTCGGATGCTTTGAAATCCTTCTCAACCGGATTGCAGTGGCAAGAGCAAAGGAGTGTTGCAAGGCAAGGCAAGGCAAGGCAAGGCAAGGCAAGGCAAGGCAAGGCAAGGCAAGGCAAGGCAAGGCAAAGGCAAGGCAAGACCACAGAAGAAGGAGAAGAAAGGAGAAGAGAGGAGAGGGCAACAAAGGAAAACAAAACTAAAAAAAATATAAGACTAAATAAAATGAAATAAAATAAATTAAAAAGTGAAACAGATGTATCCATTGTGTTATGTGTCCTTGAAAGTGGTTTTGGAGCTGAAATTCCACTGTCCTTTCAGGCAAATATTCTTTTTGTTATTTGACTCACTATGGGGAGAGAAGAAAAGGGAAAAAGTGGAGAGAGGAGAAGTGAGGCGAGGCGAGGCGAGGCGAGGCGAGGCGAGGAGAGGAGAGGAGAGGAGAGGAGAGGAGAGGAGAGGAGAGAAGATGAAATAAGGCTGGACAGACAACAAATCCAGACTCTATTTTTGCAAAAAAGGGCCATGGTTAGGTTGATTACTCCCCTGTCTTGTAGGTACAGAGAGTGATTGGGGGCCAGCGGCTCAAGGGCTTCCTCCAAAGGGTGCTGGGCAGAGGGGGGATGGGCGGGGCTGCACATGGGGGCTCTGTCACCCCCACGTCACAATGCCAGCACCCGGCAACGCTGAGGTCACAATGCCCCGGGGCACTATAAAAGGGAGCAGCCTCCCCTGCCCAGCGCCAGAGCTGGCCCGGGGGCAGCTCCAACACATCCCCGAGGAAGCACTGGAGCAGCTGGTGGAATCACAGGGCAGGGATGAAGGGAGGAAGACCTTGCATGAGGCTGCTGGAGGTTCTCTGCTGCAAGACAACGTGTTGACAGAGCCACCACCTTCCAAACTCGTCGGATGCTTTGAAATCCTTCTCAACCGGATTGCAGTGGCAAGAGCAAAGGAGTGTTGCAAGGCAAGGCAAGGCAAGGCAAGGCAAGGCAAGGCAAGGCAAGGCAAGGCAAGGCAAGGCAAGGCAAGGCAAGGCAAAGGCAAGGCAAGACCACAGAAGAAGGAGAAGAAAGGAGAAGAGAGGAGAGGGCAACAAAGGAAAACAAAACTAAAAAAAATATAAGACTAAATAAAATGAAATAAAATAAATTAAAAAGTGAAACAGATGTATCCATTGTGTTATGTGTCCTTGAAAGTGGTTTTGGAGCTGAAATTCCACTGTCCTTTCAGGCAAATATTCTTTTTGTTATTTGACTCACTATGGGGAGAGAAGAAAAGGGAAAAAGTGGAGAGAGGAGAAGTGAGGCGAGGCGAGGCGAGGCGAGGCGAGGAGAGGAGAGGAGAGGAGAGGAGAGGAGAGGAGAGAAGATGAAATAAGGCTGGACAGACAACAAATCCAGACTCTATTTTTGCAAAAAAGGGCCATGGTTAGGTTGATTACTCCCCTGTCTTGTAGGTACAGAGAGTGATTGGGGGCCAGCGGCTCAAGGGCTTCCTCCAAAGGGTGCTGGGCAGAGGGGGGATGGGCGGGGCTGCACATGGGGGCTCTGTCACCCCCACGTCACAATGCCAGCACCCGGCAACGCTGAGGTCACAATGCCCCGGGGCACTATAAAAGGGAGCAGCCTCCCCTGCCCAGCGCCAGAGCTGGCCCGGGGGCAGCTCCAACACATCCCCGAGGAAGCACTGGAGCAGCTGGTGGAATCACAGGGCAGGGATGAAGGGAGGAAGACCTTGCATGAGGCTGCTGGAGGTTCTCTGCTGCAAGACAACCTGTTGACAGAGCCACCACCTTCCAAACTCGTCGGATGCTTTGAAATCCTTCTCAACCGGATTGCAGTGGCAAGAGCAAAGGAGTGTGGCAAGGCAAGGCAAGGCAAGGCAAGGCAAGGCAAGGCAAGGCAAGGCAAGGCAAGGCAAGGCAAGGCAAAGGCAAGGCAAAGGCAAGGCAAAGGCAAGGCAAAGGCAAGGCAAGGCAAGGCAACGGCAAGGCAAGGCAAGGCAAGGCAAGGCAAGGCAAGGCAAGGCAATGCAAGGCAAGGCAAGGGCAAGGCAAGGCAAGGCAAAGGCAAGGCAAGGCAAAGGCAAGGCAAAGGCAAAGGCAAGGCAAGGCAAGGCAAGGCAAGGCAAGGCAAGGCAAGGCAAGGCAAGGCAAGGCAAGGCAAGGTCAAGGCAAGGCAAGGCAAAGGCAAAGGCAAGGCAAGGCAAGGCAAGGCAAGGCAAGGCAAAGGCAAGGCAAGGTAAGGCAAAGACAAGGCAAGGCAAGGCAAGACCACAGAAGAAGGAGAAGAAAGGAGAAGAGAGGAGAGGGCAACAAAGGAAAACAAAACTAAAAAAAATATAAGACTAAATAAAATGAAATAAAATAAATTAAAAAGTGAAACAGATGTATCCATTGTGTTATGTGTCCTTGAAAGTGGTTTTGGAGCTGAAATTCCACTGTCCTTTCAGGCAAATATTCTTTTTGTTATTTGACTCACTATGGGGAGAGAAGAAAAGGGAAAAAGTGGAGAGAGGAGAAGTGAGGCGAGGCGAGGCGAGGCGAGGCGAGGCGAGGAGAGGAGAGGAGAGGAGAGGAGAGGAGAGGAGAGGAGAGAAGATGAAATAAGGCTGGACAGACAACAAATCCAGACTCTATTTTTGCAAAAAAGGGCCATGGTTAGGTTGATTACTCCCCTGTCTTGTAGGTACAGAGAGTGATTGGGGGCCAGCGGCTCAAGGGCTTCCTCCAAAGGGTGCTGGGCAGAGGGGGGATGGGCGGGGCTGCACATGGGGGCTCTGTCACCCCCACGTCACAATGCCAGCACCCGGCAACGCTGAGGTCACAATGCCCCGGGGCACTATAAAAGGGAGCAGCCTCCCCTGCCCAGCGCCAGAGCTGGCCCGGGGGCAGCTCCAACACATCCCCGAGGAAGCACTGGAGCAGCTGGTGGAATCACAGGGCAGGGATGAAGGGAGGAAGACCTTGCATGAGGCTGCTGGAGGTTCTCTGCTGCAAGACAACGTGTTGACAGAGCCACCACCTTCCAAACTCGTCGGATGCTTTGAAATCCTTCTCAACCGGATTGCAGTGCCAAGAGCAAAGGAGTGTTGCAAGGCAAGGCAAGGCAAGGCAAGGCAAGGCAAGGCAAGGCAAGGCAAGGCAAGGCAAGGCAAGGCAAGGCAAAGGCAAGGCAAGACCACAGAAGAAGGAGAAGAAAGGAGAAGAGAGGAGAGGGCAACAAAGGAAAACAAAACTAAAAAAAATATAAGACTAAATAAAATGAAATAAAATAAATTAAAAAGTGAAACAGATGTATCCATTGTGTTATGTGTCCTTGAAAGTGGTTTTGGAGCTGAAATTCCACTGTCCTTTCAGGCAAATATTCTTTTTGTTATTTGACTCACTATGGGGAGAGAAGAAAAGGGAAAAAGTGGAGAGAGGAGAAGTGAGGCGAGGCGAGGCGAGGCGAGGCGAGGCGAGGAGAGGAGAGGAGAGGAGAGGAGAGGAGAGGAGAGAAGATGAAATAAGGCTGGACAGACAACAAATCCAGACTCTATTTTTGCAAAAAAGGGCCATGGTTAGGTTGATTACTCCCCTGTCTTGTAGGTACAGAGAGTGATTGGGGGCCAGCGGCTCAAGGGCTTCCTCCAAAGGGTGCTGGGCAGAGGGGGGATGGGCGGGGCTGCACATGGGGGCTCTGTCACCCCCACGTCACAATGCCAGCACCCGGCAACGCTGAGGTCACAATGCCCCGGGGCACTATAAAAGGGAGCAGCCTCCCCTGCCCAGCGCCAGAGCTGGCCCGGGGGCAGCTCCAACACATCCCCGAGGAAGCACTGGAGCAGCTGGTGGAATCACAGGGCAGGGATGAAGGGAGGAAGACCTTGCATGAGGCTGCTGGAGGTTCTCTGCTGCAAGACAACGTGTTGACAGAGCCACCACCTTCCAAACTCGTCGGATGCTTTGAAATCCTTCTCAACCGGATTGCAGTGCCAAGAGCAAAGGAGTGTTGCAAGGCAAGGCAAGGCAAGGCAAGGCAAGGCAAGGCAAGGCAAGGCAAGGCAAGGCAAGGCAAGGCAAAGGCAAGGCAAGACCACAGAAGAAGGAGAAGAAAGGAGAAGAGAGGAGAGGGCAACAAAGGAAAACAAAACTAAAAAAAATATAAGACTAAATAAAATGAAATAAAATAAATTAAAAAGTGAAACAGATGTATCCATTGTGTTATGTGTCCTTGAAAGTGGTTTTGGAGCTGAAATTCCACTGTCCTTTCAGGCAAATATTCTTTTTGTTATTTGACTCACTATGGGGAGAGAAGAAAAGGGAAAAAGTGGAGAGAGGAGAAGTGAGGCGAGGCGAGGCGAGGCGAGGCGAGGCGAGGAGAGGAGAGGAGAGGAGAGGAGAGGAGAGGAGAGAAGATGAAATAAGGCTGGACAGACAACAAATCCAGACTCTATTTTTGCAAAAAAGGGCCATGGTTAGGTTGATTACTCCCCTGTCTTGTAGGTACAGAGAGTGATTGGGGGCCAGCGGCTCAAGGGCTTCCTCCAAAGGGTGCTGGGCAGAGGGGGGATGGGCGGGGCTGCACATGGGGGCTCTGTCACCCCCACGTCACAATGCCAGCACCCGGCAACGCTGAGGTCACAATGCCCCGGGGCACTATAAAAGGGAGCAGCCTCCCCTGCCCAGCGCCAGAGCTGGCCCGGGGGCAGCTCCAACACATCCCCGAGGAAGCACTGGAGCAGCTGGTGGAATCACAGGGCAGGGATGAAGGGAGGAAGACCTTGCATGAGGCTGCTGGAGGTTCTCTGCTGCAAGACAACGTGTTGACAGAGCCACCACCTTCCAAACTCGTCGGATGCTTTGAAATCCTTCTCAACCGGATTGCAGTGCCAAGAGCAAAGGAGTGTTGCAAGGCAAGGCAAGGCAAGGCAAGGCAAGGCAAGGCAAGGCAAGGCAAGGCAAGGCAAGGCAAGGCAAGGCAAGGCAAGGCAAAGGCAAGGCAAGACCACAGAAGAAGGAGAAGAAAGGAGAAGAGAGGAGAGGGCAACAAAGGAAAACAAAACTAAAAAAAATATAAGACTAAATAAAATGAAATAAAATAAATTAAAAAGTGAAACAGATGTATCCATTGTGTTATGTGTCCTTGAAAGTGGTTTTGGAGCTGAAATTCCACTGTCCTTTCAGGCAAATATTCTTTTTGTTATTTGACTCACTATGGGGAGAGAAGAAAAGGGAAAAAGTGGAGAGAGGAGAAGTGAGGCGAGGCGAGGCGAGGCGAGGCGAGGCGAGGAGAGGAGAGGAGAGGAGAGGAGAGGAGAGGAGAGGAGAGGAGAGAAGATGAAATAAGGCTGGACAGACAACAAATCCAGACTCTATTTTTGCAAAAAAGGGCCATGGTTAGGTTGATTACTCCCCTGTCTTGTAGGTACAGAGAGTGATTGGGGGCCAGCGGCTCAAGGGCTTCCTCCAAAGGGTGCTGGGCAGAGGGGGGATGGGCGGGGCTGCACATGGGGGCTCTGTCACCCCCACGTCACAATGCCAGCACCCGGCAACGCTGAGGTCACAATGCCCCGGGGCACTATAAAAGGGAGCAGCCTCCCCTGCCCAGCGCCAGAGCTGGCCCGGGGGCAGCTCCAACACATCCCCGAGGAAGCACTGGAGCAGCTGGTGGAATCACAGGGCAGGGATGAAGGGAGGAAGACCTTGCATGAGGCTGCTGGAGGTTCTCTGCTGCAAGACAACGTGTTGACAGAGCCACCACCTTCCAAACTCGTCGGATGCTTTGAAATCCTTCTCAACCGGATTGCAGTGGCAAGAGCAAAGGAGTGTTGCAAGGCAAGGCAAGGCAAGGCAAGGCAAGGCAAGGCAAGGCAAGGCAAGGCAAGGCAAGGCAAGGCAAAGGCAAGGCAAGACCACAGAAGAAGGAGAAGAAAGGAGAAGAGAGGAGAGGGCAACAAAGGAAAACAAAACTAAAAAAAATATAAGACTAAATAAAATGAAATAAAATAAATTAAAAAGTGAAACAGATGTATCCATTGTGTTATGTGTCCTTGAAAGTGGTTTTGGAGCTGAAATTCCACTGTCCTTTCAGGCAAATATTCTTTTTGTTATTTGACTCACTATGGGGAGAGAAGAAAAGGGAAAAAGTGGAGAGAGGAGAAGTGAGGCGAGGCGAGGCGAGGCGAGGCGAGGCGAGGAGAGGAGAGGAGAGGAGAGGAGAGGAGAGGAGAGGAGAGAAGATGAAATAAGGCTGGACAGACAACAAATCCAGACTCTATTTTTGCAAAAAAGGGCCATGGTTAGGTTGATTACTCCCCTGTCTTGTAGGTACAGAGAGTGATTGGGGGCCAGCGGCTCAAGGGCTTCCTCCAAAGGGTGCTGGGCAGAGGGGGGATGGGCGGGGCTGCACATGGGGGCTCTGTCACCCCCACGTCACAATGCCAGCACCCGGCAACGCTGAGGTCACAATGCCCCGGGGCACTATAAAAGGGAGCAGCCTCCCCTGCCCAGCGCCAGAGCTGGCCCGGGGGCAGCTCCAACACATCCCCGAGGAAGCACTGGAGCAGCTGGTGGAATCACAGGGCAGGGATGAAGGGAGGAAGACCTTGCATGAGGCTGCTGGAGGTTCTCTGCTGCAAGACAACGTGTTGACAGAGCCACCACCTTCCAAACTCGTCGGATGCTTTGAAATCCTTCTCAACCGGATTGCAGTGCCAAGAGCAAAGGAGTGTTGCAAGGCAAGGCAGGCAAGGCAAGGCAAGGCAAGGCAAGGCAAGGCAAGGCAAGGCAAGGCAAGGCAAGGCAAGGCAAGGCAAGGCAAGGCAAGGCAAGGCAAGGCAAGGCAAGGCAAGGCAAGGCAAGGCAAGGCAAGGCAAGGCAAGGCAAGGCAAGGCAAGGCAAGGCAAGGCAAGGCAAGGCAAGGCAAGGCAAGGCAAGGCAAGGCAAGGCAAGGCAAGGCAAGGCAAGGCAAGGCAAGGCAAGGCAAGGCAAGGCAAGGCAAGGCAAGGCAAGGCAAGGCAAGGCAAGGCAAGGCAAGGCAAGGCAAGGCAAGGCAAGGCAAGGCAAGGCAAGGCAAGGCAAGGCAAGGCAAGGCAAGGCAAGGCAAGGCAAGGCAAGGCAAGGCAAGGCAAGGCAAGGCAAGGCAAGGCAAGGCAAGGCAAGGCAAGGCAAGGCAAGGCAAGGCAAGGCAAGGCAAGGCAAGGCAAGGCAAGGCAAGGCAAGGCAAGGCAAGGCAAGGCAAGGCAAGGCAAGGCAAGGCAAGGCAAGGCAAGGCAAGGCAAGGCAAGGCAAGGCAAGGCAAGGCAAGGCAAGGCAAGGCAAGGCAAGGCAAGGCAAGGCAAGGCAAGGCAAGGCAAGGCAAGGCAAGGCAAGACCACAGAAGAAGGAGAAGAAAGGAGAAGAGAGGAGAGGGCAACAAAGGAAAACAAAACTAAAAAAAATATAAGACTAAATAGAATGAAATAAAATAAATTAAAAAGTGAAACAGATGTATCCATTGTGTTATGTGTCCTTGAAAGTGGTTTTGGAGCTGAAATTCCACTGTCCTTTCAGGCAAATATTCTTTTTGTTATTTGACTCACTATGGGGAGAGAAGAAAAGGGAAAAAGTGGAGAGAGGAGAAGTGAGGCGAGGCGAGGCGAGGCGAGGCGAGGCGAGGAGAGGAGAGGAGAGGAGAGGAGAGGAGAGGAGAGAAGATGAAATAAGGCTGGACAGACAACAAATCCAGACTCTATTTTTGCAAAAAAGGGCCATGGTTAGGTTGATTACTCCCCTGTCTTGTAGGTACAGAGAGTGATTGGGGGCCAGCGGCTCAAGGGCTTCCTCCAAAGGGTGCTGGGCAGAGGGGGGATGGGCGGGGCTGCACATGGGGGCTCTGTCACCCCCACGTCACAATGCCAGCACCCGGCAACGCTGAGGTCACAATGCCCCGGGGCACTATAAAAGGGAGCAGCCTCCCCTGCCCAGCGCCAGAGCTGGCCCGGGGGCAGCTCCAACACATCCCCGAGGAAGCACTGGAGCAGCTGGTGGAATCACAGGGCAGGGATGAAGGGAGGAAGACCTTGCATGAGGCTGCTGGAGGTTCTCTGCTGCAAGACAACGTGTTGACAGAGCCACCACCTTCCAAACTCGTCGGATGCTTTGAAATCCTTCTCAACCGGATTGCAGTGGCAAGAGCAAAGGAGTGTTGCAAGGCAAGGCAAGGCAAGGCAAGGCAAGGCAAGGCAAGGCAAGGCAAGGCAAGGCAAGGCAAGGCAAGGCAAGGCAAAGGCAAGGCAAGACCACAGAAGAAGGAGAAGAAAGGAGAAGAGAGGAGAGGGCAACAAAGGAAAACAAAACTAAAAAAAATATAAGACTAAATAAAATGAAATAAAATAAATTAAAAAGTGAAACAGATGTATCCATTGTGTTATGTGTCCTTGAAAGTGGTTTTGGAGCTGAAATTCCACTGTCCTTTCAGGCAAATATTCTTTTTGTTATTTGACTCACTATGGGGAGAGAAGAAAAGGGAAAAAGTGGAGAGAGGAGAAGTGAGGCGAGGCGAGGCGAGGCGAGGCGAGGAGAGGAGAGGAGAGGAGAGGAGAGGAGAGGAGAGAAGATGAAATAAGGCTGGACAGACAACAAATCCAGACTCTATTTTTGCAAAAAAGGGCCATGGTTAGGTTGATTACTCCCCTGTCTTGTAGGTACAGAGAGTGATTGGGGGCCAGCGGCTCAAGGGCTTCCTCCAAAGGGTGCTGGGCAGAGGGGGGATGGGCGGGGCTGCACATGGGGGCTCTGTCACCCCCACGTCACAATGCCAGCACCCGGCAACGCTGAGGTCACAATGCCCCGGGGCACTATAAAAGGGAGCAGCCTCCCCTGCCCAGCGCCAGAGCTGGCCCGGGGGCAGCTCCAACACATCCCCGAGGAAGCACTGGAGCAGCTGGTGGAATCACAGGGCAGGGATGAAGGGAGGAAGACCTTGCATGAGGCTGCTGGAGGTTCTCTGCTGCAAGACAACCTGTTGACAGAGCCACCACCTTCCAAACTCGTCGGATGCTTTGAAATCCTTCTCAACCGGATTGCAGTGGCAAGAGCAAAGGAGTGTGGCAAGGCAAGGCAAGGCAAGGCAAGGCAAGGCAAGGCAAGGCAAGGCAAGGCAAGGCAAGGCAAGGCAAAGGCAAGGCAAAGGCAAGGCAAAGGCAAGGCAAAGGCAAGGCAAGGCAAGGCAACGGCAAGGCAAGGCAAGGCAAGGCAAGGCAAGGCAAGGCAAGGCAATGCAAGGCAAGGCAAGGGCAAGGCAAGGCAAGGCAAAGGCAAGGCAAGGCAAAGGCAAGGCAAAGGCAAAGGCAAGGCAAGGCAAGGCAAGGCAAGGCAAGGCAAGGCAAGGCAAGGCAAGGCAAGGCAAGGCAAGGTCAAGGCAAGGCAAGGCAAAGGCAAAGGCAAGGCAAGGCAAGGCAAGGCAAGGCAAGGCAAAGGCAAGGCAAGGTAAGGCAAAGACAAGGCAAGGCAAGGCAAGACCACAGAAGAAGGAGAAGAAAGGAGAAGAGAGGAGAGGGCAACAAAGGAAAACAAAACTAAAAAAAATATAAGACTAAATAAAATGAAATAAAATAAATTAAAAAGTGAAACAGATGTATCCATTGTGTTATGTGTCCTTGAAAGTGGTTTTGGAGCTGAAATTCCACTGTCCTTTCAGGCAAATATTCTTTTTGTTATTTGACTCACTATGGGGAGAGAAGAAAAGGGAAAAAGTGGAGAGAGGAGAAGTGAGGCGAGGCGAGGCGAGGCGAGGCGAGGCGAGGAGAGGAGAGGAGAGGAGAGGAGAGGAGAGGAGAGGAGAGAAGATGAAATAAGGCTGGACAGACAACAAATCCAGACTCTATTTTTGCAAAAAAGGGCCATGGTTAGGTTGATTACTCCCCTGTCTTGTAGGTACAGAGAGTGATTGGGGGCCAGCGGCTCAAGGGCTTCCTCCAAAGGGTGCTGGGCAGAGGGGGGATGGGCGGGGCTGCACATGGGGGCTCTGTCACCCCCACGTCACAATGCCAGCACCCGGCAACGCTGAGGTCACAATGCCCCGGGGCACTATAAAAGGGAGCAGCCTCCCCTGCCCAGCGCCAGAGCTGGCCCGGGGGCAGCTCCAACACATCCCCGAGGAAGCACTGGAGCAGCTGGTGGAATCACAGGGCAGGGATGAAGGGAGGAAGACCTTGCATGAGGCTGCTGGAGGTTCTCTGCTGCAAGACAACGTGTTGACAGAGCCACCACCTTCCAAACTCGTCGGATGCTTTGAAATCCTTCTCAACCGGATTGCAGTGCCAAGAGCAAAGGAGTGTTGCAAGGCAAGGCAAGGCAAGGCAAGGCAAGGCAAGGCAAGGCAAGGCAAGGCAAGGCAAGGCAAGGCAAGGCAAAGGCAAGGCAAGACCACAGAAGAAGGAGAAGAAAGGAGAAGAGAGGAGAGGGCAACAAAGGAAAACAAAACTAAAAAAAATATAAGACTAAATAAAATGAAATAAAATAAATTAAAAAGTGAAACAGATGTATCCATTGTGTTATGTGTCCTTGAAAGTGGTTTTGGAGCTGAAATTCCACTGTCCTTTCAGGCAAATATTCTTTTTGTTATTTGACTCACTATGGGGAGAGAAGAAAAGGGAAAAAGTGGAGAGAGGAGAAGTGAGGCGAGGCGAGGCGAGGCGAGGCGAGGCGAGGAGAGGAGAGGAGAGGAGAGGAGAGGAGAGGAGAGAAGATGAAATAAGGCTGGACAGACAACAAATCCAGACTCTATTTTTGCAAAAAAGGGCCATGGTTAGGTTGATTACTCCCCTGTCTTGTAGGTACAGAGAGTGATTGGGGGCCAGCGGCTCAAGGGCTTCCTCCAAAGGGTGCTGGGCAGAGGGGGGATGGGCGGGGCTGCACATGGGGGCTCTGTCACCCCCACGTCACAATGCCAGCACCCGGCAACGCTGAGGTCACAATGCCCCGGGGCACTATAAAAGGGAGCAGCCTCCCCTGCCCAGCGCCAGAGCTGGCCCGGGGGCAGCTCCAACACATCCCCGAGGAAGCACTGGAGCAGCTGGTGGAATCACAGGGCAGGGATGAAGGGAGGAAGACCTTGCATGAGGCTGCTGGAGGTTCTCTGCTGCAAGACAACGTGTTGACAGAGCCACCACCTTCCAAACTCGTCGGATGCTTTGAAATCCTTCTCAACCGGATTGCAGTGGCAAGAGCAAAGGAGTGTTGCAAGGCAAGGCAAGGCAAGGCAAGGCAAGGCAAGGCAAGGCAAGGCAAGGCAAGGCAAGGCAAGGCAAAGGCAAGGCAAGACCACAGAAGAAGGAGAAGAAAGGAGAAGAGAGGAGAGGGCAACAAAGGAAAACAAAACTAAAAAAAATATAAGACTAAATAAAATGAAATAAAATAAATTAAAAAGTGAAACAGATGTATCCATTGTGTTATGTGTCCTTGAAAGTGGTTTTGGAGCTGAAATTCCACTGTCCTTTCAGGCAAATATTCTTTTTGTTATTTGACTCACTATGGGGAGAGAAGAAAAGGGAAAAAGTGGAGAGAGGAGAAGTGAGGCGAGGCGAGGCGAGGCGAGGCGAGGCGAGGAGAGGAGAGGAGAGGAGAGGAGAGGAGAGGAGAGAAGATGAAATAAGGCTGGACAGACAACAAATCCAGACTCTATTTTTGCAAAAAAGGGCCATGGTTAGGTTGATTACTCCCCTGTCTTGTAGGTACAGAGAGTGATTGGGGGCCAGCGGCTCAAGGGCTTCCTCCAAAGGGTGCTGGGCAGAGGGGGGATGGGCGGGGCTGCACATGGGGGCTCTGTCACCCCCACGTCACAATGCCAGCACCCGGCAACGCTGAGGTCACAATGCCCCGGGGCACTATAAAAGGGAGCAGCCTCCCCTGCCCAGCGCCAGAGCTGGCCCGGGGGCAGCTCCAACACATCCCCGAGGAAGCACTGGAGCAGCTGGTGGAATCACAGGGCAGGGATGAAGGGAGGAAGACCTTGCATGAGGCTGCTGGAGGTTCTCTGCTGCAAGACAACGTGTTGACAGAGCCACCACCTTCCAAACTCGTCGGATGCTTTGAAATCCTTCTCAACCGGATTGCAGTGCCAAGAGCAAAGGAGTGTTGCAAGGCAAGGCAAGGCAAGGCAAGGCAAGGCAAGGCAAGGCAAGGCAAGGCAAGGCAAGGCAAGGCAAGGCAAGGCAAGGCAAGGCAAGGCAAAGGCAAGGTAAAGGCAAGGCAAAGGCAAGGCAAAGGCAAGGCAAGGCAAGGCAACGGCAAGGCAAGGCAAGGCAAGGCAAGGCAAGGCAAGGCAAGGCAATGCAAGGCAAGGCAAGGGCAAGGCAAGGCAAGGCAAAGGCAAGGCAAGGCAAAGGCAAGGCAAAGGCAAAGGCAAGGCAAGGCAAGGCAAGGCAAGGCAAGGCAAGGCAAGGCAAGGCAAGGCAAGGCAAGGCAAGGCAAGGCAAGGTCAAGGCAAGGCAAGGCAAAGGCAAGGCAAAGGCAAAGGCAAGGCAAGGCAAGGCAAGGCAAGGCAAGGCAAAGGCAAGGCAAGGTAAGGCAAAGACAAGGCAAAGGCAAGGCAAGACCACAGAAGAAGGAGAAGAAAGGAGAAGAGAGGAGAGGGCAACAAAGGAAAACAAAACTAAAAAAAATATAAGACTAAATAAAATGAAATAAAATAAATTAAAAAGTGAAACAGATGTATCCATTGTGTTATGTGTCCTTGAAAGTGGTTTTGGAGCTGAAATTCCACTGTCCTTTCAGGCAAATATTCTTTTTGTTATTTGACTCACTATGGGGAGAGAAGAAAAGGGAAAAAGTGGAGAGAGGAGAAGTGAGGCGAGGCGAGGCGAGGCGAGGCGAGGCGAGGAGAGGAGAGGAGAGGAGAGGAGAGGAGAGAAGATGAAATAAGGCTGGACAGACAACAAATCCAGACTCTATTTTTGCAAAAAAGGGCCATGGTTAGGTTGATTACTCCCCTGTCTTGTAGGTACAGAGAGTGATTGGGGGCCAGCGGCTCAAGGGCTTCCTCCAAAGGGTGCTGGGCAGAGGGGGGATGGGCGGGGCTGCACATGGGGGCTCTGTCACCCCCACGTCACAATGCCAGCACCCGGCAACGCTGAGGTCACAATGCCCCGGGGCACTATAAAAGGGAGCAGCCTCCCCTGCCCAGCGCCAGAGCTGGCCCGGGGGCAGCTCCAACACATCCCCGAGGAAGCACTGGAGCAGCTGGTGGAATCACAGGGCAGGGATGAAGGGAGGAAGACCTTGCATGAGGCTGCTGGAGGTTCTCTGCTGCAAGACAACGTGTTGACAGAGCCACCACCTTCCAAACTCGTCGGATGCTTTGAAATCCTTCTCAACCGGATTGCAGTGCCAAGAGCAAAGGAGTGTTGCAAGGCAAGGCAAGGCAAGGCAAGGCAAGGCAAGGCAAGGCAAGGCAAGGCAAGGCAAGGCAAGGCAAAGGCAAGGCAAGACCACAGAAGAAGGAGAAGAAAGGAGAAGAGAGGAGAGGGCAACAAAGGAAAACAAAACTAAAAAAAATATAAGACTAAATAAAATGAAATAAAATAAATTAAAAAGTGAAACAGATGTATCCATTGTGTTATGTGTCCTTGAAAGTGGTTTTGGAGCTGAAATTCCACTGTCCTTTCAGGCAAATATTCTTTTTGTTATTTGACTCACTATGGGGAGAGAAGAAAAGGGAAAAAGTGGAGAGAGGAGAAGTGAGGCGAGGCGAGGCGAGGCGAGGCGAGGCGAGGAGAGGAGAGGAGAGGAGAGGAGAGGAGAGGAGAGAAGATGAAATAAGGCTGGACAGACAACAAATCCAGACTCTATTTTTGCAAAAAAGGGCCATGGTTAGGTTGATTACTCCCCTGTCTTGTAGGTACAGAGAGTGATTGGGGGCCAGCGGCTCAAGGGCTTCCTCCAAAGGGTGCTGGGCAGAGGGGGGATGGGCGGGGCTGCACATGGGGGCTCTGTCACCCCCACGTCACAATGCCAGCACCCGGCAACGCTGAGGTCACAATGCCCCGGGGCACTATAAAAGGGAGCAGCCTCCCCTGCCCAGCGCCAGAGCTGGCCCGGGGGCAGCTCCAACACATCCCCGAGGAAGCACTGGAGCAGCTGGTGGAATCACAGGGCAGGGATGAAGGGAGGAAGACCTTGCATGAGGCTGCTGGAGGTTCTCTGCTGCAAGACAACGTGTTGACAGAGCCACCACCTTCCAAACTCGTCGGATGCTTTGAAATCCTTCTCAACCGGATTGCAGTGGCAAGAGCAAAGGAGTGTTGCAAGGCAAGGCAAGGCAAGGCAAGGCAAGGCAAGGCAAGGCAAGGCAAGGCAAGGCAAGGCAAGGCAAAGGCAAGGCAAGACCACAGAAGAAGGAGAAGAAAGGAGAAGAGAGGAGAGGGCAACAAAGGAAAACAAAACTAAAAAAAATATAAGACTAAATAAAATGAAATAAAATAAATTAAAAAGTGAAACAGATGTATCCATTGTGTTATGTGTCCTTGAAAGTGGTTTTGGAGCTGAAATTCCACTGTCCTTTCAGGCAAATATTCTTTTTGTTATTTGACTCACTATGGGGAGAGAAGAAAAGGGAAAAAGTGGAGAGAGGAGAAGTGAGGCGAGGCGAGGCGAGGCGAGGCGAGGCGAGGAGAGGAGAGGAGAGGAGAGGAGAGGAGAGGAGAGGAGAGAAGATGAAATAAGGCTGGACAGACAACAAATCCAGACTCTATTTTTGCAAAAAAGGGCCATGGTTAGGTTGATTACTCCCCTGTCTTGTAGGTACAGAGAGTGATTGGGGGCCAGCGGCTCAAGGGCTTCCTCCAAAGGGTGCTGGGCAGAGGGGGGATGGGCGGGGCTGCACATGGGGGCTCTGTCACCCCCACGTCACAATGCCAGCACCCGGCAACGCTGAGGTCACAATGCCCCGGGGCACTATAAAAGGGAGCAGCCTCCCCTGCCCAGCGCCAGAGCTGGCCCGGGGGCAGCTCCAACACATCCCCGAGG
>NW_027043012.1:3025000-3043488 GCF_036013475.1 Columba livia
AAGAAAGAACAAAGAAAGAAGGAAGAAAGAAGAAAGAAAGAAGTAAGAAAGAAGAAAGAAAGAAAGAAAGAAGAAAGAAAAAAGAAAGAATGAAAAAAGAGAGAAAGAAGAAAAATATAAGTAAAATAGAAGTAATAAAGAAAGAACAAGAAAGAAGGAAGAAAGAAGAAAGAAAGAAAGAAGAAAGAAAGAAAGAAGAAATAAAGAAGAAAGAAGAAAGAAAGAAAGAAGAAAGAAAGAAAAAAGAAGAAAGAAAGAAGAAAGAAAGAAGAGAGAAAGAAGAAAGAAGAAAGTAGAAAGAAAGAAGAAAGAAAGAAAGAAGAAAGAAAGAAAGAAGAAAAAAAGAAAGAGGAAAGAAAAAATAAGGAAGAAAGAAAGAAGAAAGAAACAAGAAAGAAAGAAGAAAGAAAGAAGATAGAAAGAAAGAACAAAGAAAGAAGGAAGAAAGAAGAAAGAAGAAAGAAAGAAGAAAGAAAGAAGAAATAAAGAAGAAAGAAGAAGGAAAGAACAAATAAAGAAGAAATAAAGAAAGAAAGAAGAAAGGAAGAAAGAACAGAGAGAGAAGGAAGAAAGAAGAAAGAAAGAAGTAAGAAAGAAAGAAGAAAGAAAGAAGAAAGAAAGAAGAAAGAAAAAAGAAAGAAAGAAAAAAGAAAGAAAGAAGAAAAACATAAGTAAAAAGAAGTAATAAAGAAAGAACAAAGAAAGAAGAAAGAAAGAAGAAAGAAAGAAAGAAAGAAGAAAGAAGGAAGAAAGAAAGAAAGAATAAATAATGAATAATGAAAGAAAAAAGAAAGAAAGAAGAAAGGAAGAAAAAAGAAGAAAGAAAAAGGAAAGAAAGAAGAGAGAAAGAAGAAAGAAGAAAGAAGAAAGAAAGAAGAAAGAAAGAAAGAAGAAAGAAAGAAAGAACAAAGAAAGAAGGAAGAAAGAAGAAAGAAAGAAGTAAGAAAGAATTAAGAAAGAAAGAAGAAAGCAAGAAGAAATAAAGAAGAAACAAAAAAGAAAGCATGAAGAAAGAAAGAAAGAAGAAAGAAAGAAAGAAGAAAGAAAGAAGGAAGAAAGGAAGAAGAAAGAAAGAAGAAAGGAAGAGGAAAGAAGAAAGAAATAAGAAAGAAAGAAAGAAGAAAGAAAGTAAGAAGAAAGAAAGAAAGAAGAAAGATAGAAAGAAGAAAGAAAGAAAGAAGGAAGACAGAAAGAAGAGAGAAAGAGGAAAGGAAGAAGAAAGAAAGAAGAAACAAAAAAAAAAGAAAGAAGAAAGAGAGAAAGAAGAAAGAAAGAAGAAAGAAAGAAAGAAGAAAGAAAGAAGAAAGAAAGAAGATAGAAAGAAATAAGAAAGAAAGAAGAAAGAAATAAGAAAGGAAGAAGAAAGAAAAAAGAAACAATGAAGAAAGAAAGAAAGAAGAAAGAAAGAAGCAAGAAAGAAGTAAGAAAGAAAGAAAGAAGAAAGCAGAAAGAAAGAAGAAAGAAAGAAAAAAGGAAGAAAGAAGAAAGAAAGAAAGAAGAAAGAAAGAAGAAAGAAAGAAAGTAGTAAGAAAGATAGAAGAAAGAAAGAAGAAAGAAGAAAGAAAGAATTAAGAAAGAAGTCAGAAAGAAGTAAGAAAGAAAAAAGAAAGAAAGAAGAAAGAAAGAATTAAGAAAGAAGAAAGAAAGAAAGAAAGAATAAAGAAAGAAGAAAGAAAGAAGAAAGGACAAGAAAGA
Source organism: Columba livia (assembly GCF_036013475.1). NCBI lineage: Eukaryota > Metazoa > Chordata > Aves > Columbiformes > Columbidae > Columba > Columba livia. The sequence goes on from NW_027043012.1 coordinate 3,026,696, forward strand.
AAGAAGAAAGAAAGAAAGAAGGAAGAAAGAAAGATAGATGAAAGAAAGAAGAAAGAAAGAAGAAAGAAGAAAGAAAGAAGAAAGAAAGAAAGAAGAAAGAAAGAAAGAAAGAAAGAAAGAAAGAAAGAAAGAAAGAGGAAACAAGAAAGAAAGAAGTAAGAAAGAAGAAAGAAAGAAGAAAGAAAGAAGGAAGAAAGAAAGGTAGAAGAAAGAAAGAAGAAAGAAAAAGAGAAGACAGAAATCAGAAAGAAAGAAGAAAGAAAGAGGAAAGAAAGAAGAAAGAAAGAAGAAAGAAAGAAGAAGGAAGAAAGAAAGAAGAAAGAAAGAATAAAGAAAGAAGCAAGAAAGAATGAAAAAAGAAAGAAAGAAGAAAGAAAGAAGAAAGAAACAAGAAAGAAAGAAAGAAGAAAGAAAGAAGAAAGAAAGAGGAAAGAAAGAAGAAAGAAAGAAGAAAGAAAGAAAGAAGAATGAAAGAGGAAAGAAGTAAGAAAGAAGAAAGAAAGAAGAAAGAAAGAAAGAAGAAAAAAAAAAGAAAGGAAGAAGAAAGAAAGAAGAAAGAAAGAAGTAGGAAAGAAAGAGGAGAGAAAGAAAGAAGCAAGAAAGAAAGGAGAAAGAAAGAAAGAAAGAAGAAAGAAAGAAGAAAGAAAGAAGAAAGAAAGAAAGAAGAAAGAAGGAAGAAAGAAAGAAGATAGAAAGAGAGAAGAAAGAAGGAGGAAACAAAGAAAGAAGAAAGAAAGAAGAAAGAAAGAAAGATGAAAGAAAGAAATAAGAAAGAAAGCAGAAAGAATGAAGTAAGAAAGAAAGAAGAAAGAAAGAAGAAAGAAAGACGTAAGAAAGAAGTAAGAAAGAAAGGAGAAAGAAAGAAAGAACAAAGAAAGAAGGAAGAAAGATGAACGAAAGAAGTAAGAAAGAAGTAAGAAAGAAAGAAGAGAGAAAGAGAGAAGAAAGAAGAAAGAAAGTAAGAAAAAATAAAGAAAGAAGAAAGAAAGAAGAAAGAAAGAAGAAAGAAAGAAAGAAGAAAGAAAGAACAAAGGAAGAAGAAAGAAAGAATGAAGAAACAAGAAAGAAAGAAAGAAGAAAGAAAGACAGAAGAAAGAAAGAAGAAACAAAGAAAGAAGAAAGAAAGAAAGAAGAAATAAAGAAAGAAGAAAGAAAGAAGAAAGAAAGAAGAAAGAAAGAAAGAAAGAAGAAAAGAAGAAAGAAAGAATGAAGAAAGAAAGAAAGAGAAAAGAAAGAAAGAAAGAAGAAAGAAAGAACAAATAAAAAAGAAAGAAAGAAGAAGGAAAGAAAGAAGAAAGAAAGAAAGAACAAAGAAAGAAGGAAGAACGAAGAAAGAAGTAAAGAAGTAGGAAAGAAAGAAGAGAGAAAAAAGAAAGAAAGAAGAAAGAAAGAAGAAAGAACTAAGAAAAAAAGAAGAAAGAAAGAAAGAAAGAAGAAATAAAGAAGAAATAAAGAAGTAAGAAAGAAGTAAGAAAGAAAGAAGAAATAGAGAAGAAACAAAGAAGAAAGAAAGAAAGAAAGAAAGAAGAAAGAAAAAAGAAAGAAAGAAGAAAGAAAGAAAGAAGAAAGAAACAAGAAAGAAAGAAAGAAAGAAGAAAGAAAGATAGAAAGAAAGAAAGGAAGAAGAAAGAAAGAAGCAAGAAAGAAGTAAGAAAGAAAGAAGAAGGAAATAAGAAAGAAAGAAGAAAGAAGAAAGAAGAAAGAAAGAAGAAAGAAAGAAGAGAGGAATAGGAAAGAAAGAAGAAAGAAAGAAGAAAGAAAGAAAGAATGAAGAAAGAGCAAAGTAAGAAGAGAGAAATAAGAAAGAAAGAAGAAAGAAAAAAGAAAGTAAGAAAGAATAAGAAAGAAAGAAGTAAGAAAGAAAGAAAGAAAGAAGAAAGAAAGAAAGAAGAAAGAACAAAACAGAGAAGAAAGAAAGAAGAAAGAAAGAAAGAAAGAAAGAAAGAAGAAAGAAAGAAGAAAGAAAGAAGAAAGAAAGAAAGATAGACGAAAGAAAGAATTAAGGAAGAAGAAAGAAAGAAGAAAGAAAGAAAGAAGAAAGAAAGAAGAAAGAAAGAAAGAAGAAAGAAAGAAAAAAGAAGGAACAAAGTAAGAGGAAAGAAAGTAGAAGGAAACAAAGAATAAACAAAGAAGAAAGAAAGAAGAAAGAAAGAAGAAAGAAAGAAGTAAGAAAGAAAGAAGAAAGAAAGAAGAAAGAAGAAAGAAAGAAGAAAGAAAGAAGAAAGAAAGAAGAGAGAAATAAGAAAGAAAGAAGAAAGAAAGAAGAAAGAAAGAAAGAAAGAAGAAATGAAGAAGAAAGAAAGAAGAAAGGAAGAACAAATAATGAAAGAAGAAAGAAAGAAGAAAGAAAGAAGTAAGAAAGAAAGAAGAAAGGACGAAGAAAGAAAGAAGACAGGAAGAAAGAAGAAAAAAAGAAGACAGAAAGAAGTAAGAAAGAAGTAAGAAAGAAAGAAAGAAGAAAGAAAGAAGAAAGAAAGGAGAAAGAAAGAAAGAAGAAAGAAAGAAGAAAGAAAGAAGAAAGAAAGAAGGAATAAAGAAAGAAGTAGTAAAGAAGAAAGAAAGAAAGAAAGAAGAAAAAAAGAAGAAAGAAAGAAAGAAGAAAGAAAGAAGAAAGAAAGAAGAAAGAAAGAAGAAAGAAAGAAAGAAGAAAGAAAGAAGAAACAAAGAAGACAGAATGAAGAAGGAAAGAAGACAGAAAGAAAGAAGAAAGAAAGAAGAAAGAGAGAAGTAAGAAAGAAGTAAGAAAGAAAGAAAGAAGAAAGAAAGAGGAAAGAATGGAGAAAGAAAGAATGAAGAAAAAAAGAAGAAAGAAAGAAAGAAAGAAGAAAGAAAGAAGTAAGAAAGGAAGAAGAAAGAAGAAAGAAGAAAGAAAGAAGAAACAAAGAAAAAAGAAAGAAGAAACAAAGAAGAAAGAAAGAAAGAAGAAAGAAAGAAAAAAGAAAGAAGAAAGAGAGAAAGAAAGAGAGAAGTAAGAAAGAAAGAAAGAAAGAAAGAAGACAGAAAGAAGAAAGAAAGGAGAAAGAAAGAAAGAAGAAAGAAGAAAGAAAGAAGAGAGAAAGAAGAAAGAGAGAAGGAAGAAAGGAAGAAGAAAGAAAGAAGAAACAAAGAAGAAACAAAAAAGAAAGAAAGAAGGAACAATGAAGAAAGAAAGAAAGAAGAAAGAAAGAAGAAAGAAAGAAGAAAGAAAGAAGAAAGAGAGAAAGAAAGAGAGAAGTAAGAAAGAAGAAAGAAAGAAAGAAGAAAGAAGATAGAAAGAAGAAGGAATGAAAGAAGAAAGAAAGAAGAAAGACAGAAGAAAGGAAGAAGAAAGAAACAGGAAAGAATGAAAGAAGAAATAAAGAAGAATAAAAGAAAGAAGAAAGAAAGAAGAAAGAAAGAAGAAAGAAAGAAAGAAAGAAGAAAGAAAGAAGAAAGAAAGAACAAATTAAGAAGAGAGGAATAAGAAAGAAAGAAAAAAGAAAAAAATAAAGAAAGAAAGAATAAGAAAGAAAGAAGTAAGAAAGAAGTAAGGAAGAAAGAAAGAAGAAAGAAAGGAAGAAGAAAGAACATAAGAAAGAAGAAAGAAAGAAGAAAGAAAGAAGAAAGAAAGAAAGAGGAAAGAAAGAAAGAAGAAAGAAAGACAAAAGAAATAATAAAGAAAGAAGGAAAAAACAAAGAGGAAGAAAGAAGAAAGAAAGAAAGAAGAAAGAAAGAAGAAAGAAAGAAGAAAGAAGAAAGAAAGAAGAAAGAAAAAAGAAAGAAAGAAGAAAGAAAGAACAAAGTAAGGAGAAAGAAAGAAGAAATGAAGAAAGAAAGAGAGAAGACAGTAGAAAGAAAGAAGAAAGGAAGAGGAAAGAAAGAAGAAAGGAAGAAGATAGAAAGAAAGAAGAAAGAAAGAAGAAAGAAAGAAGAAAGAAAGAAGGAATAAAGAAAGAAGAAGTAAAGAAGAAAGAAAGAAAGAAAGAAGAAAGAAAGAAGAAAGAAAGAAAGAAGAAAGAAAGAAGAAAGAAGAAAGAAAGAAAGAAGTAAGAAAGAAGAAAGAAAGAAGACAGAAAGAAAGAAGAAAGAAAGAAGAAAGAAAGAAGTAAGAAAGAAGTAAGAAAGAAAGAAAGAAGAAAGAAAGAAGAAAGAAAGGGGAAAGAAAGAAAGAAGAAAGAAAGAAGAAAGAAAGAAGAAACAAAGAAGAAAGAAAGAAGAAACAAAGAAGAAAGAAAGAAAGAAGAAAGAAAGAAGAAAGAAAGAAGACAGAGAGAAAGAATGAGAGAAGTAAGAAAGAAGAAAGAAAGAAAGAAAGAAGAAAGAAGTAAGGAATAAGAAAGAAAGAAGATAAAAAGAAAGAAGAAAGAAAGAATAAAGAAAGAAAGAAGAAAGAAAGAAGAAAGAAAGCAGAAAGAAAGAAAGAAGAAAGAAAGAAGAAAGAAAGAAAGAAGAAATGAAGAAGAAAGAAAGAAGAAAGAAAGAAAGAAGAAAGAAAGAAAGAAAGAAAGAAGAAAGAAAGAAGTAAGAAAGAAGAAAGAAGGAAGAAAGAAAGAAGAAAGAGAGCAGAAAAAAGAAGAGAGAAAGAAGAAATAAAGAAGAAAGAAGAAAGAAAGAAGAAAGATAGAAGAAAGAAAGAAATAAGAAAGAAAGAAGTAAGAAAGAAGAAAAAAGAAGAAAGAAAGAAGAAAGGAAGAAGAAAGAAAAAAGAAAGAAAGAAGAAAGAGAGAAAGAAGAGAGAAAGAAGAAAGAAAGAAGTAAGAAATAAAGAAGAAAGAAAGAAGAAAGAAAGAAGAAAGAAAGAAAAAAGAAAGAAGAAAGAAAGAAGAAAGAAAGAAGAAAGAAGATAGAAAGAAGAAGGAATGAAAAAAGAAAGAAAGAAAGAAAGAATGAGGAAAGAAAGAAGGAAGGAAGAAGAAAGAAACAGGAAAGAAAGAAAGAAGAAATAAAGAAGAACAAAAGAAAGAAGAAAGATAGACGAAAGAAAGAAAAAAGGAAGAAGAAAGAAAGAAGAAAGAAAGAAAGAAGAATGAAAGAAAGAAAGAAAGAAGAAAGAAAGAATAAAGAAAGAAGAGAGAAAGAAGAGAGAAATAAAGAAGGAAGAAAGAAGTAAGAAAGAAAGAAGAAAGAAAGGAGAAAGAAAGAAGAAAGAAGAAAGAAAGAAGAACGAAAGAAGAAAGAAAGAAGAAAGAAAGAAGAAAGAAATAAGAAAGAAAGAAGAAAGAAAGAAGAAGGAAAGAAAGAAAGAAGAAAGAAAAAAGTAAGAAAGAAGTGATAAAGAAAGAAGAAAGAAATAAGAAAGAAATAAAGAAGAAAGACAGAAGAAAGAATAATAAAGAAGTAAGAAAGAAGTAAGAAATAAAGCAGAAAGAAGTAAGAAAGAAAGAAGAAAGACAGAAGAAAGAAAGAAGAAAGAAAGAAAGAAGAAAGAGCAAAGTAAGAAGAGAGAAATAAGAAAGAAACAAGAAAGAAAAAAGAAAGAAAGAAAGAATAAGAAAGAAAGAAGTAAGAAAGAAGGAACAAAGTAAGAAGAAAGAAAGAAGAAAGAAAGAAAGAAGGAAAGAAAGAAAGAAGAAAGAAAGAAGAAAGAAAGAAGAAAGAAAGAAAGAAGAAAGAAAGAAAGAAGGAAGAAAGAAAGAAAGAAAGAAAGAAGAAAGAAAGAATAAAGCAAGAAGAAAGAAAGAAGAAAGAAAGAAAGAAGAAAGAAAGAAGAAAGAAAGAAGAAAGAAAGAAAGAAGAAAGAACAAAAGAAGAAAGAGAGAAAGAAGAAAGAAAGAAGAAAGAATGAAGAAAGAAAGAATAAAGAATAAAGAAAGAAGTAAGAAAGAAGTAAGAAAGAACGAAGAAAGCAAGAAGATAGAAAGAAGTATGAAAGAAGAAAGAAGAAAGAAAGAAAGAAAGAAGAAAGAAAGATAAAATGAAAGAAGAGAGAAAGAAGAAAGAAAGAAGAAAGAAGAAAGAAAGAAGAAAGAAAGTAAGAAGAAAGAAAGAACAAAGTAAGAAGAAATAAAGAAGAAAGAAAGAAAGTAGAAAGAACGAAAGAAAGAAAGAAGAAAGAAAGAAGAAAGAATGAATAAAGTAAGGAGAAAGAAAGAAGAAAGAGAGAAGAATTAAAGAATGAAAGAAGAAAGAAAGAAGAAAGAGAGAAGAAATTAAGAAGAAAGAAAGAGAGAAGAAATAAAGAAATAAAGAAGAAAGAAAGAAAGAAAGAAAGAAAGAAGAAAGAAAGAAAGAAGAAAGAAAAAAGAAAGAAAGAAGAAAGAGAGAAAGAAGAGAGAAAGAAGAAAGAAAGAAGTAAGAAAGAAGAAAGAAAGAAGAAAGAAAGAATAAAGAAAGAAGAGAGAAATAAGGAAGAAAGAAGAAAGAAAGAAGAAAGAAAGAAGTAAGAAAGAAGTAAGAAAGAAAGAAGAAGTAAGAAAGAAAGAAGAAATACAGAAGAAAGAAAGAAGAAAGAAAGAAAGAAAGAAGAAAGAAGAAAGAAGAAAGAAAAAAGAAAAAAGAAAGAAAGACAGAAGAAAGAAAGAACAAAGTAAGAAGAAAGAAAGAAGAAAGAAAGGAAGAAGAAAGAAGGAAAGAAAGAAAGAAGAAAGAAAGAAGAAAGAAAGAAAAAAGAAAGAAAGAAGAAAGAGAGAAAGAAGAGAGAAAGAAGAAAGAAACAAGTAAGAAAGAAGAAAGAAAGAAGAAACAAAGAAGCAGGAAAGAAGTAAGAAAGAAGAAAGAAAGAAGAAATAAGAAAGAAAGAAGAAATAAAGAAGAAAGAAAAAAGAAAGAAAGAAAGAATAAGAAAGACAGAAGTAAGAAAGAAAGAAAGAAAGAAAGAAAGAAAGAAGAAAGAGCAAAAGAAAGAAGAACGAAAGAATAAAGAAAGAAAGAAAGAAAGAAGAAAGAAAGAAAGAAAAGAGAAAGAGAAAAGAAATAATAAAGAAAGAAGAAAGAAGAAAGAAAAAAGAGAGAAAGAAGAAAGAACAAGAAAGAAAGAAGAAAGAAAGAAGGAAGAAAGAAAGATAGACGAAAGAAAGAAGAAAGGAAGAAGAAAGAAAGAAGAAAGAAAGAAAGAAGAATGAAAGATAGAAAGAAAGAAGAAAGAAAGAAAAAAGAAAGAACAAAGTAAGAAGAAAGAAAGAAGAAAGAAAGAAAGAATAAACAAAGAAGAAAGAAAGAAGAAAGAAAGAAGTAAGAAAGAAAGAAGTAAGAAAGAAAGAAAGAAGAAAGAAATAAGAAAGAAAGAAAGAGGAAAAAAGAAAGAAGAAAAAAAAGAGAAAGAAGAAAGAAAGAAGAAAGAAAGAAAGAAGAAAGAAGAAAGAATAAAGAAAGAAGTAAGAAAGAAGTAAGAAAGAAAGAAGAAAGAATTAAGAAAGAAAGAAGAAAGACAGAAGAAAGAAAGAAGAAAGAATAAAAAAAGAAGAAAGAAAGAATAAAAGAAAGAAGAATGAAAGAAGAAAGAAAGGAGAAAGAAGAAAGAAGAAAGAAGAAAGAAGAAAGAAAGAAAGAAAGAATAAAGAAAGAACAAAGTAAGAAGAAAGAAAGAAGAAAGAAAGAAAGAAGAAAGAAAGAAAGAAAGAAAGAAAGAAGAAAGAAAAAGGAAAGAAAGAACAATGTAAGAAGAAAGAAAGAAGAAAGAAAGAAGAAAGAAAGAAGAAAGAAAGAATGAAGAAAGAAAGAAGAAAGAAAGAAAGAAGAAGGAAAGAAGAAAGAAAGAAGTAAGAAAGAAGTAAGAAAGAAAGAAATAAGAAAGAAAGAAGAAAGAAAGGAGAAAGAAAGAAAGAAGAAAGAACAAAAGAAAGAAGAAAGAAAGAATAAAGAAAGAAGAAAGAAAGAAGAAAGAAAGAAAGAAATAAAAGAGAAAGCGAAAAGAAATAATAAAGAAAGAAGAAAGAAGAAAGAAAGAAGAGAGAAAGAAGAAAGGACAAGAAAGAAAGAAGAAAGAATGAAGGAAGAAAGAAAGATAGACGAAAGAAAGAAGAAAGGAAGAAGAAAGAAAGAAGAAAGAAAGAAAGAATAAACAAAGAAGAAAGAAAGAAGAAAGAAAGAAGTAAGAAAGAAGAAAGAAAAAAGAAAGAAAGAAGAAAAAAAGAAGAAAGAAAGAGAGAAGAAAGAAAGCAGAATGAAAGAAGAAAGAAAGAAAAAACAAAGAAAGAAGAGAGAAGAAAGAAAGAAAGAAGAATGAAAGAAGATAGAAAGAAGAAAGAAAGAACAAAGTAAGTAGAAAGAAAGAAGAAAGAAAGAAGAAAGAAAGAAGAAAAAAAGAAAGAAAGAAAGAAGAAAGAAAGAAGAAAGAAAGAAGAAAGAAAGAAACAAGAAAGAAAGAAAGAAAGAAGAAAGAAAGAAAAAAGAAAGAAAGAATAAAAAAAGACGCAAGAAAGGAGTAAGAAAGAAAGAAGAAAGACAGAAGAAAGCAGAAAGAAAGAAGAAAGAAAGAAGAAAGAAAGAAAGAAGAAAGAAAAAAGAAAGAAATTAGAAAGAGAGAAAGAAGAGAGAAAGAAGAAAGAAAGATGAAAGAAAGAAAGAAGAAAGAAAGAAGAAAGAAAGAAGTAAGAAAGAAGTCAGAAAGAAGTAAGAAAGAAAGAAGAAAGAAAGAAGAAAGAAAGAAGAAAGAAAGAAGAAAGAAAGAAAAAGAAAGAAAGAAGAAAGAAAGAAGAAAGAAAGAAGAAAGAATGAAGAAAGAACGAAGAAAGAAAGAAAGAAGAAAGAAAGAAGAAAGGAAGAAGAAAGGAGAAAGAAAGGAGAAAGAAAGAAGAAAGAAAGAACAAAGTAAGAAGAAAGAAAAAAGAAAGAAAGAAGAAAGAAAGAAAGAAAGAAGAAAGAAAGAAAAAAAGAAGAGAGAAAGAAGAAAGGTAGAAGAAGGAAAGAAGTAAGAAAGAAAGAAGAAAGAAAGAAGAAAGAAAGAAGTAAGAAAGAAGTCAGAAATAATGAAGAAAGAATGAAGAAAGAAAAAAGAAAGAAAGAAGAAAGAAAGAAGAAAGAAAGAAAGAGGAAAGAAGAAAGAAAGAAGAAAGAAAGAAGAAAGAATGAAGAAAGAAAGAAGAAAGAAAGAAAGAAGAAAGAAGAAAGAAAGAAGAAAGAAGAAAGAAACAAGTAAGAATGAAGAAAGAAAGAAGAAAGAAAGAAGAATGAAAGAAGCAAGAAAGAAGTAAGAAAGAAAGAAGAAAGAAAGAACAAAGTAAGAAGAAATAAAAAAGAAAGAAAGAAAGAAGAAAGAACGAAAGAAAGAAAGAAGAAAGAAAGAAGAAAGAAAGAAAAAAGTAAGGAGAAAGAAAGAAGAAAGAGAGAAGAAATAAAGAAAGAAAGAAGAAAAAATAGAAGAAAGAAAGAAGAAAGAAAGAAATAAGAAATAAAGAAAGAAAGAAGAAAGAAATAAAGAAAGAAGAAAGAAGAAAGAAAGAAGCAAGAAAGAAGTAAGAAAGAAAGAAGAAAGAAAGATGAAAGCAGAAAGAAAGAAGAAAGGAAGAAGAAAGCAGAAAGAAAGAAGAAAGAAAGAAGAAAGGAAGAAGAAAGGAGAAAGAAAGGAGAAATAAAGAAGAAAGAAAGAAGAAAGAAAGAAGAAAGAAAGAAGAAAAAAAGAAAGAAGAAAGAAAGAAGAAAGAAAGAAAGAAGAAAGAAAGAAGAAAGAATGAAGAAAGAATGAAGAAATAAAGAAAGAAGAAGGAAAGAAGAAAGAAAGAAGTAAGAAAGAAGTAAGAAAGAAAGAAGAAGGAAAGAAGAAAGAAAGAAGTAAGAAAGAAGAAAGAAAGTAAGAAGAAAGAAAAAAGAAAAAAAGAAGAAAGAAAGAAAGAAGAAAGAAAGAAAAAAAGAAGAGAGAAAGAAGAAAGGTAGAAGAAGGAAAGAAGTAAGAAAGAAGAAAGAAAGAAGAAAGAAAGAAGAAAGAAAGAAAGAAGAAAGACGAAAGAAAGAAGAAAGAAAGAAGAAAGAATGAAGAAAGAAAGAAGAAAGAAAGAAAGAAGAAAGAAGAAAGAAAGAAGAAAGAAGAAAGAAAGAAGTAAGAATGAAGAAAGAAAGAAGAAAGAAAGAATGAAAGAAGCAAGAAAGAAGTAAGAAAGAAAGAAGAAAGAACGAAAGAAAGAAAGAAGAAAGAAAGAAGAAAGAAAAAAAAAAGTAAGGAGAAAGAAAGAAGAAAGAGAGAAGAAATAAAGAAAGAAAGAAGAAAGAAAGAAGAAAGAAAGAAGAAAGAAAGAAATAAGAAAGAAAGAAAGAAAGAAGAAAGAAATAAAGAAAGAAGAAAGAAAGAAGAAAGAAAGAAGCAAGAAAGAATTAAGAAAGAAAGAAGAAAGAAAGAAGAAAGCAGAAAGAAAGAAGAAAGAAAGAAGAAAGCAGTAAGAAAGAAGAAAGAAAGAAGAAAGAAAGAAGAGAGAAATAAGAAAGAAAAAAGAAAGAAAGAGGAAAGAAAGAAGTAAGAAGGAAGTAAGAAAGAAAGAAGAAGTAAGAAAGAAAGAAGAAATACAGAAGAAAGAAAGAAGAAGGAAAGAAAGAAAGAAAGAAGAAAGAAGAAAGAAGAAAGAAGAAAGAAGAAAGAAGAAAGAAGAAAGAAGAAAGAAGAAAGAAGAAAGAAGAAAGAAGAAAGAAGAAAGAAGAAAGAAAAAAGAAAGAAAGAAATAAGAAAGAATGAAGAAAGAAAGAAGAAAGAAAGAAAGAAGAAAGAAAGAAGTAAGAAAGAAGTAAGAAAGAAAGAAAGAAGAAAGAAAGAAGAAAGCAAGAAGATAGAAATAAAGAAAGAAGAAAGAAAAAATAAAGAAAGATAGAAGAAAGAAAGAACAAAGTAAGAAGAAATAAAAAAGAAAGAAAGAAAGAAGAAAGAAAGAAAGAAGAAAGAAAGAAAGAAAGAAAGAAAGAAAGAAAGAAAGTAGAAAGAAAGAAAAAAAGAAAGAAGAAAGAAAGAAGAAAGAAAGAATTAAGAAAGAAAGAAGAAAGAAAGAAGAAAGAAAGAAGTAAGAAAGAAAGAAAGAAGAAAGAAAGGAGAAAGAAACAATTAAGAAATAAAGAAGAAAGAAAGAAGAAAGAAAGAAGAAAGAAAGAAGGAAGAAAGAAAGAAGAAAGAAAGAAAGAAAGAAGAAAGAAAGAAGAAAGAAAGAGGAAAGAAAGAAGTAAGAAAGAAGTAAGAAAGAAGTCAGAAAGAAGTACGAAATAAAGATTAAAGAAAGAAGAAAGAAAGAAGAAAGAAAGAAGGAAGAAAGAAGAAAGAAAGAAGAAAAAAAGAAGAAAGAAAGAGAGAAGACAGAAAGAAGAAAGAAAGAAGAAAGAAAGAGGAAAGAAAGAAGAAAGGAAGAAGAAAGCAAGAAAGAAGAAAGAAAGAAGAAAGAAAGAAGAAAGAAAGAAAGAAGAAAGAAGAAAGAAAGAAGAAAGAAAGAAAAAAGAAAGAAAGAAGAAAGAAAGAACAAAGTAAGGAGAAAGAAAGAAGATAGAAAGAAGAAAAAAAGAAAGAAAGAAAGAAGAAAGAAAGAAGAAAGAAAGAAGAAAGAAAGAAGAAAGAAAGAAACAAGAAAGAAAGAAAGAAAGAAAAAAGAATAAAGAAAGAAGTATGAAAGAAGTAAGAAAGAAATAAGAAGTAAGAAAGAAAGAAGAAATACAGAAGAATGAAAGAAGAAAGAAAGAAAGAAGAAAGTATAAAAGAAAGAAGAATGAAATAAGAAATAAAGAAGAAAGAAGAAAGAAGAAGAAAAAAGAAAGAAGAAAGAAGAAAGAAGAAAGAAGAAAGAAGAAAGAAGAAAGAAGAAAGAAGAAGAAAGAAAGAAAAAAGAAAGAAAGAAGAAAGAAAGAACAAAGTTAGAAGAAAGAAAAAAGAAAGAAAGAAAGAAGAAAGAAAGAAGAAATAAAGAACAAAGTAAGAAGAGAGAAATAAGAAATAAAGAAGAAAGAAAAAGAAAGAAGGAAAGAATAAGTAAGAAAGAAGTAAGAAAGAAGTAAGAAAGAAAGAAAGAAAGAAGAAGAACAAAAGAAGAAAGAACAAAAGAAAGAAGAAAGAAAGAATAAAGAAAGAAGAAAGAAGAAAGAAAGAAGAGGGATAGAAGAAAGGACAAGAAAGAAAGAAGAGAGAAAGAAGGAAGAAAGAAAGAAGGAAAGAAGAATGAAAGAAAGAAAGAAAGAAAGAAGAAAGAAATAAAAAAGAAAGAACAAAGTAAGAAGAAAGAAAGAAGAAAGAAAGAAAGAATAAACATAGAAGAAAGAAAGAAGAAAGAAAGAAGAAAGAAAGAAGAAAGAAAGAAGAAAAAAAAGAAGAAAGAAAGAGAGAAGACAGAAAGAAGAAAGAAAGAAGAAAGAAAGAGGAAAGAAAGAAGAAATTAGAAGCAAGAAAGAAAGAAGAAAGAAGAAAGAAAGAAGAAAGAAAGAAAAAACAAACAAAGAAGAAAGCAAGAAAGAAAAAAGAAGAAAGAAGAAAGAAAGAAAGATGAATGAAGAAGAAAGAAGAAAGAAAAAAGAAAGAAAGAAGAAAGAGAGAAAGAAGAGAGAAAGAAGAGAGAAAGATGAAAGAAAGAAAGAAGAAAGAAAGAAGAAAGAAAGAAGAAAGAAAGAAGTAAGAAACAAGTCAGAAAGAAGTAAGAAAAAAGAAGAAAGAAAGAAGAAAGAAAGAAGAAAGAAAGAAAGAAGAAAGAAAGAAGAAAGAAAGAAGAAAGAAAGAAGAAAGAAAGAAGAAAGGAGAATGAAAGAAGAAAGAAAGAAGAAAGAAGGAACAAAGTAAGCAGAAAGAATGAAGAAAGAAAGAAGAAAGAAAGAAAGCAGAAGAAAGAAAAAAAAAGAAAATAAGAAAGGTAGAAGAAAGAAAGAAGAAAGAAAGTAGAAAGAAAGAAAGAAGAAAGAAAGAAGAAAGAAAGAAGTAAGAAAGAAAGAAGAAAGAAAGAAGAAGAAAGAAGTAAGAAAGAAGTCAGAAAGAATTAAGAAAGAAAGAAGAAAGAAAAAAGAAAGAAAGAAGAAAGAAAGAAGAAAGAAAGAAAGAAGAAAGAAAGAAGAAAGAAAGAAGGAAGAAAGAAGAAAGAATGAAGAAGGAAAGAAGAAAGAAAGAAAGAAGAAAGAAAGAAGAAAGAAAGAAGAAAGAAGAAAGAAAGAATTAATAAAGAAGAAAGAAGAAGAAAGAAAGAACAAAGAATAAAGAAAGAACTAAGAAAGAAGTAAGAATGAAAGAAGAAGTAAGAAGAAAGAAGAAATACAGAAGAATGAAAGAAGAAAGAAAGAAAGAAAGAAGAAAGAATAAAAGAAAGAAGAATGAAAGAAGAAAGAAAGAAGAAAGAAGAAAGAAGAAAGAAGAAAGAAGAAAGAAGAAAGAAAAAAGAAAGAAAGAAAGAAAGAAGAAAGAAAGAACAAAGTAAGAAGAAAGAGAAAAGAAAGAAAGAAAGAAGAAAGAAAGAAAGAAAGAAAGAAAGTAGAAAGAAAGACAGAAAGAAAGAAGAAAGAAAGAAAGAAAGAAGGAGAAAGAAGAAAAAAGAAGAAAGAAAGAAGAAAGAAAGAAGTAAGAAAGAAAGAAGAAAGAAAGAAGAAAGAAAGAAGAAAGAAAGAAAGAAGAAAGAAAGAAAGAAGAAAGAAAGAAGAAAAGAAGAAGAAAGAAGAGAGAAAGAAGAAAGAAAGAATAAAGAAAGAAGAGAGAAATAAGAAAGAAAGAAGAAAGAAGAAGTAAGAAAGAAGTAAGAAAGAAAGAAGAAAGAAATAAGAAAGAAAGAAAGAGGAAAAAAGAAAGAAGAAAGAAAGAGAGAAAGAAGAAAGAAAAAAGAAAGAAAGAAAGAAGAAAGAAGAAAGAAGAAAGAAAGAAGTAAGAAAGAAGTAAGAAAGAAAGAAGAAAAATTAAGAAAGAAAGAAGAAAGACAGAAGAAAGAAAGAAGAAAGAAATAAAAAAGAAGAAAGAAAGAATAAAGAAAGAAGAATGAAACAAGAAAGAAAGAAGAAAGAAGAAAGAAGAAAGAAGAAAGAAAGAAAGAATAAAGAAAGAACAATGTAAGAAGAAAGAAAGAAGAAAGAAAGAATGAAGAAAGAAAGAAAGAAAGAAAGAAGAAAGAAAAAGGAAAGAAAGAACAATGTAAGAAGAAAAAAAGAAGAAAGAAAGAAGAAAGAAAGAAGAAAGAAAGAAGAAAGAAAGAATGAAGAAAGAAAGGAGAAAGAAAGAAAGATGAAGGAAAGAAGAAAGAAAGAAAGAAGAAAGAAAGAAGAAAGAAAGGAGAAAGAAAGAAAGAAGAAAGAAAGAAGAAAGAAAGAAAAAGGAAGAAAAGAAAGAAAGAAGTAAGAAAGAAAGAAGAAAGAAAGAAGAAAGAAAGAAGAAAAAAAGAAGAAAGAAAGTAGAAAGAAAGAAGAAAGAAAGAAGAAAGAGAAGCAAGAAAGAGAGAAGTAAGAAAGAAGTAAGAAATAAAGAAGAAAGAAAGAAGTAAGAAATAAGAAAGAAAGAAGAAAGAAAGAAAGAAGAAAGAAAGAAGGAAGAATGAAGAAAGAAGAAAGAAAGAAGAAAGAAAGAAGAAAGAAAGAAGAAAGAAAGAAGAAAAAAAGAAAGAAGAAAGAAAGAAGAAAAAAAGAAAAAGGAAGAAAGAAGAAAGAAAGAAGTAAGAAAGAAAGAAGAAAGAAAGAAGAAAGAATGAAGAAAGAATTAAGAAAGAAAGAAAGAAGAAGGAAAGAAGAAAGAAAGAAGTAAGAAAGAAGTCAGAAAGGAAGAAAAAAGAAAGAAAGAAGAAAGAGAGGAGAAAGAAAGAAAGAAGAAAGAAAGAAAGAAGAAAGAAAGAGAAAATAAATAATAATGAAAGAAGAAAGAAGAAAAAAAGAAGAAAGAAAGAAGAAAGAAAGAAGAAAGAATGAAAGAAGAAAGAAAGAAAGAAAGAACAAAGAAGAAAGAAAGAAAGAAGAAATAAAGAAGAAAGAAAGAAGAAAGAAAGAAGTAAGAAAGAAGTAAGAAAGAAGTCAGAAAGAAGTAAGAAAGAAAGAAGAAAGAAAGAAGAAAGAGAGAAGAAAGAAAGAAGAAAGAAAGAAAGAAAGATGGACGAAATAAAGAAATAAGAAAGAAAGAAGAAAGAAAGAAGAAAGAAAGAAAGAAGAAAGAAAGAAAGAAGAAAGAAAGAAGAAAGAAAGAAGAAAGAAAGAAAGAAGGAAGAAAGAAAGAAAGAAGAAAGAAAGAAGAAAGAAAGGAGAAAGAAAGAAAGAAGAAAGAAAGAGAAAGAAAGAAGAAAGAATGAAAGAAGAAAGAAAGAGGAAAGAAAGAAGAGAGAAATAAGAAAGAAGAAAGAAGAAGAAAGAAAGAAGAAGAAAGAAGAAAGAAAGAAGAAAGAAAGAAAGAAGGAAGAAGAAAGAAGGGAGAAAGAAAGAAGAAATAAAGAAGAATGAAAGAGAAAGAAAGAAAGAAGAAAGAAAGAAGAAAGAAAGAAATAAGAAAGAAAGAAGAAAGAATGAAAGAGGACAGGAAGAAAAAAGAAAGAAGAAAGAAAGAAAGAAGAAAGAAAGAAGAAAGAAAGAATTAAGAAGTAGTAAAGAAGTAGAAAGAAAGAAGAAAGAAAGAAGAAAGAAAGAAAGAAGAAAGAAAGAAGAAAGAAGTAAGAAGAAAGAAAGAAGTAAGAAATAAAGAAGAAAAAGAAAAAGAACAAATAAAGACGAAAGAAAGAAGAAAGAAAGAAAGAAAGAAAAAGAAGAAAGAAATAAAGAAGAAAGAAAGAAAGAAGAAAAAAAGAAAGAAAGAAGAAAGAAAGAAGAAAGAAAGAAGAAAGGAAGAAGAAAGAAAGAAGAAAGAAAGAAAGAAGAAAGAAATAAAGAAGATAGAAAGAATAAAGAAAGAAAGAAGAAAGAAAGAAAGAAGAAAGAAAGAAGAAAGAAAGAAGAAAGAAAGAAGTAAGAAAGAAGTCAGTAAGAAAGAAAAAAGAAAGAAAGAAGAAAGAGAGGAGAAAGAAAGAAAGAAGAAAGAAAGAAGAAAGAAAGAAGAAAGAAAGAAGAAAGGAGAAAGAAAGAAGAAAGAAAGAAAGAAAGAAGAAAGAAAGAAAAAAAGAAGAAAGAAAGAATAAAGGTAGAAGAAAGAAAGAAGAAAGAAAGTAGAAAGAAAGAAAGAAGAAAGAAAGAAGAAAGAAACAAGAAAGAAAGAAGAAAGAGAGAAAGAAGTAAGTAGAAAGAAAGAAGAAAGAAAGAAATAAGAAAGAAAGAAAGAAAGAAAGAAGAAAGAAAGAAGAAAGAAAGAAGAAAGAAAGAGAAAGAAAGAAAGAAGAAAGAAAGAAGAAAGAAAGAGAAAGAAAGAAGAAAGAAAGAAGAAAGAAAGAAGTAAGAAAGAAAGAAGAAAGAATAAGAAAGAAAGAAGAAAGACAGAAGAAAGAAAGAAGAAAGAAAGAAGAAAAGAAGAAGAAAGAAGAGAGAAGAAAGAAAGAATAAAGAAAGAAGAGAGAAAAAGGAAAGAAAGAAGAAAGAAAGAAGAAAAAAAGTAAGAGGAAAAAGAAAGAAGAAAGAAAGAGAGAAAGAAGAAAGAAAGAATATAGAAAGAAAGAAGAAAGGAATAAAAAAAGAAGAAAGAAAGAATAAAAGAAAGAAGAATGAAATAAGAAAGAAAGAAGAAAGAAGAAAGAAGAAAGAAGAAAGAAGAAAGAAGAAAGAAGAAAGAAAGAAAGAATAAAGAAAGAACAAAGTAAGAAGAAAGAAAGAAGAAAGAAAGAAAGAAAGAAAGAAGAAAGAAAGAAAGAAAGAAGAAAGAAAAAGGAAAGAAAGAATGAAGAAAGAAGAAAGAAAGAAGAAAAAAAGAAGAAAGAAAGAAGAAAGAAAGAAGAAAAAAAGAAAGAAGAAAGAAAGAAGAAAGAAAGAAGAAAAAAGAAAGAAGAAAGAAAGAGAAAGAAAGAAGAAAGAATGAAGAAAGAAAGAAGAAGGAAAGAAGAAAGAAAGAAGTAAGAAAGAAGTAAGAAAGAAAGAAA
>NW_027043013.1:0-10000 GCF_036013475.1 Columba livia
TCTGGCATTGTGACGTGGGGGTGACAGAGCCCCCATGTGCAGCCCCGCCCATCCCCCCTCTGCCCAGCACCCTTTGGAGGAAGCCCTTGAGCCGCTGGCCCCCAATCACTCTCTGTACCTACAAGACAGGGGAGTAATCAACCTAACCATGG
The DNA here is from genome assembly GCF_036013475.1 of Columba livia. Taxonomy (NCBI): domain Eukaryota; kingdom Metazoa; phylum Chordata; class Aves; order Columbiformes; family Columbidae; genus Columba; species Columba livia. The sequence continues at coordinate 153 of NW_027043013.1, forward strand.
CCCTTCTTTGCAAAAATAGAGTCTGGATTTGTTGTCTGTCCAGCCTTATTTCATCTTCTCTCCTCTCCTCTCCTCTCCTCTCCTCACTTCTCCTCTCTCCACTTTTTCCCTTTTCTTCTCTCCCCATAGTGAGTCAAATAACAAAAAGAATATTTGCCTGAAAGGACAGTGGAATTTCAGCTTCCCAAAACCACTTTCAAGGACACATAACACAATGGATACATCTGTTTCACTTTTTAATTTATTTTATTTCATTCTATTTAGTCTTATATTTTTTTTAGTTTTGTTTTCCTTTGTTGCCCTCTCCTCTCTTCTCCTTTCTTCTCCTTCTTCTGTGGTCTTGCCTTGCCTTGCCTTGCCTTGCCTTGCCTTGCCTTGCCTTGCCTTGCCTTGCCTTGCCTTTGCCTTGCCTTTGCCTTGCCTTTGCCTTGCCTTTGCCTTGCCTTTGCCTTGCCTTTGCCTTGCCTTGCCTTGCCTTGCCACTGCAATCCGGTTGAGAAGGATTTCAAAGCATCCGACGAGTTTGGAAGGTGGTGGCTCTGTCAACAGGTTGTCTTGCAGCAGAGAACCTCCAGCAGCCTCATGCAAGGTCTTCCTCCCTTCATCCCTGCCTGTGATTCCACCAGCTGCTCCAGTGCTTCCTCGCGGATGTGTTGGAGCTGCCCCCGGGCCAGCTCTGGCGCTGGCACGGGAGGCTGCTCCCTTTTATAGTGCCCCGGGGCATTGTGACCTCAGCGTTGCCAGGTGCTGGCATTGTGACGTGGGGGTGACAGAGCCCCCATGTGCAGCCCCGCCCATCCCCCCTCTGCCCAGCACCCTTTGGAGGAAGCCCTTGAGCCGCTGGCCCCCAATCACTCTCTGTACCTACAAGACAGGGGAGTAATCAACCTAACCATGGCCCTTCTTTGCAAAAATAGAGTCTGGATTTGTTGTCTGTCCAGCCTTATTTCATCTTCTCTCCTCTCCTCTCCTCTCCTCTCCTCACTTCTCCTCTCTCCACTTTTTCCCTTTTCTTCTCTCCCCATAGTGAGTCAAATAACAAAAAGAATATTTGCCTGAAAGGACAGTGGAATTTCAGCTCCAAAACCACTTTCAAGGACACATAACACAATGGATACATCTGTTTCACTTTTTAATTTATTTTATTTCATTCTATTTAGTCTTATATTTTTTTTAGTTTTGTTTTCCTTTGTTGCCCTCTCCTCTCTTCTCCTTTCTTCTCCTTCTTCTGTGGTCTTGCCTTGCCTTGCCTTGCCTTGCCTTGCCTTGCCTTGCCTTGCCTTGCCTTGCCTTGCCTTGCCTTGCCTTGCCTTGCCTTGCTTGCCTTGCCTTGCCTTGCCTGCCTTGCCTTGCCTTGCCTTGCCTTGCCTTGCCTTGCTTGCCTTGCCTTGCCTTGCCTTGCCTTGCCTTGCCTTGCCTTGCCTTGCCTTGCCTTGCCTTGCCTTGCCTTGCCTTGCCTTGCCTTGCCTTGCCTTGCCTTGCCTTGCCTTGCCTTGCCTTGCCTTGCCTTGCTTGCCTTGCCTTGCCTTGCCTTGCTTGCCTTGCCTTGCCTTGCCTTGCCTTGCCTTGCCTTGCCTTGCCTTGCCTTGCCTTGCCTTGCCTTGCCTTGCCTTGCCTTGCCTTGCCTTGCCTTGCCTTGCCTTGCCTTGCCTTGCCTTGCCTTGCCTTGCCTTGCCTTGCCTTGCTTGCTTGCCTTGCCTTGCCTTGCCTTGCCTTGCCTTGCCTTGCCTTGCCTTGCTTGCCTTGCCTTGCCTTGCCTTGCCTTGCCTTGCCTTGCCTTGCCTTGCCTTGCCTTGCCTTGCCTTGCCTTGCCTTGCCTTGCCTTGCCTTGCCTTGCCTTGCCTTGCTTGCCTTGCCTTGCTTGCCTTGCCTTGCCTTGCCTTGCCTTGCCTTGCCTTGCCTTGCCTGCCTTGCCTTGCCTTGCCTTGCCTTGCCTTGCCTTGCCTTGCCTTGCCTTGCCTTGCCTTGCCTTGCCTTGCCTTGCCTTGCCTTGCCTTGCCTTGCTTGCCTTGCCTTGCCTTGCCTTGCCTTGCCTTGCCTTGCCTTGCCTTGCCTTGCCTTGCCTTGCCTTGCCTTGCCTTGCCTTGCCTTGCCTTGCCTTGCCTTGCCTTGCCTTGCCTTGCCTTGCCTTGCCTTGCCTTGCCTTGCCTTGCCTTGCCTTGCCTTGCCTTGCCTTTGCCTTGCCTTGCTTGCCTTGCCTTGCCTTGCCTTGCCTTGCCTTGCCTTGCCTTGCCTTGCCTTGCCTTGCCTTGCCTTGCCTTGCCTTGCCTTGCTTGCCTTGCCTTGCCTTGCCTTGCCTTGCCTTGCCTTGCCTTGCCTTGCCTTGCCTTGCCTTGCCTTGCCTTGCCTTGCCTTGCCTTGCCTTGCCTTGCCTTGCCTTGCCTTGCCTTGCCTTGCCTTGCCTTGCCTTGCCTTGCCTTGCCTTGCCTTGCCTTGCCTTGCCTTGCCTTGCCTTGCCTTGCTTGCCTTGCCTTGCCTTGCCTTGCCTTGCCTTGCCTTGCCTTGCTTGCCTTGCCTTGCCTTGCCTTGCCTTGCCTTGCCTTGCCTTGCTTGCCTTGCCTTGCCTTGCCTTGCCTTGCCTTGCCTTGCCTTGCCTTGCCTTGCCTTGCCTTGCCTTGCCTTGCCTTGCCTTGCCTTGCTTGCCTTGCCTTGCCTTGCCTTGCCTTGCCTTGCCTTGCCTTGCCTTGCCTTGCCTTGCCTTGCCTTGCCTGCCTTGCCTTGCCTTGCCTTGCCTTGCCTTGCCTTGCCTTGCCTTGCTTGCCTTGCCTTGCCTTGCCTTGCCTTGCCTTGCCTTGCCTTGCCTTGCCTTGCCTTGCCTTGCCTTGCCTTGCCTTGCCTTGCCTTGCCTTGCCTTTGCCTTGCCTTGCCTTGCCTTGCCACTGCAATCCGGTTGAGAAGGATTTCAAAGCATCCGACGAGTTTGGAAGGTGGTGGCTCTGTCAACAGGTTGTCTTGCAGCAGAGAACCTCCAGCAGCCTCATGCAAGGTCTTCCTCCCTTCATCCCTGCCCTGTGATTCCACCAGCTGCTCCAGTGCTTCCTCGCGGATGTGTTGGAGCTGCCACCGGGCCAGCTCTGGCGCTGGGCACGGGAGGCTGCTCCCTTTATAGTGCCCCGGGGCATTGTGACCTCAGCGTTGCCAGGTGCTGGCATTGTGACGTGGGGGTGACAGAGCCCCCATGTGCAGCCCCGCCCATCCCCCCTCTGCCCAGCACCCTTTGGAGGAAGCCCTTGAGCCGCTGGCCCCCAATCACTCTCTGTACCTACAAGACAGGGGAGTAATCAACCTAACCATGGCCCTTTTTTGCAAAAATAGAGTCTGGATTTGTTGTCTGTCCAGCCTTATTTCATCTTCTCTCCTCTCCTCTCCTCTCCTCTCCTCTCCTCACTTCTCCTCTCTCCACTTTTTCCCTTTTCTTCTCTCCCATAGTGAGTCAAATAACAAAAAGAATATTTGCCTGAAAGGACAGTGGAATTTCAGCTCCAAAACCACTTTCAAGGACACATAACACAATGGATACATCTGTTTCACTTTTTAATTTATTTTATTTCATTCTATTTAGTCTTATATTTTTTTTAGTTTTGTTTTCCTTTGTTGCCCTCTCCTCTCTTCTCCTTTCTTCTCCTTCTTCTGTGGTCTTGCCTTGCCTTGCCTTGCCTTGCCTTGCCTTGCCTTGCCTTGCCTTGCCTTGCCTTGCCTTGCCTTGCCTTGCCTTTGCCTTGCCTTTGCCTTGCCTTTGCCTTGCCTTTGCCTTGCCTTTGCCTTGCCTTTGCCTTGCCTTGCCTTGCCTTTGCCACTGCAATCCGGTTGAGAAGGATTTCAAAGCATCCGACGAGTTTGGAAGGTGGTGGCTCTGTCAACAGGTTGTCTTGCAGCAGAGAACCTCCAGCAGCCTCATGCAAGGTCTTCCTCCCTTCATCCCTGCCCTGTGATTCCACCAGCTGCTCCAGTGCTTCCTCGCGGATGTGTTGGAGCTGCCCCCGGCCAGCTCTGGCGCTGGGCACGGGAGGCTGCTCCCTTTTATAGTGCCCCGGGGCATTGTGACCTCAGCGTTGCCAGGTGCTGGCATTGTGACGTGGGGGTGACAGAGCCCCCATGTGCAGCCCCGCCCATCCCCCCCTCTGCCCAGCACCCTTTGGAGGAAGCCCTTGAGCCGCTGGCCCCCAATCACTCTCTGTACCTACAAGACAGGGGAGTAATCAACCTAACCATGGCCCTTCTTTGCAAAAATAGAGTCTGGATTTGTTGTCTGTCCAGCCTTATTTCATCTTCTCTCCTCTCCTCTCCTCTCCTCTCCTCACTTCTCCTCTCTCCACTTTTTCCCTTTTCTTCTCTCCCCATAGTGAGTCAAATAACAAAAAGAATATTTGCCTGAAAGGACAGTGGAATTTCAGCTCCAAAACCACTTTCAAGGACACATAACACAATGGATACATCTGTTTCACTTTTTAATTTATTTTATTTCATTCTATTTAGTCTTATATTTTTTTTAGTTTTGTTTTCCTTTGTTGCCCTCTCCTCTCTTCTCCTTTCTTCTCCTTCTTCTGTGGTCTTTGCCTTGCCTTGCCTTGCCTTGCCTTGCCTTGCCTTGCCTTGCCTTGCCTTGCCTTGCCTTGCCTTGCCTTGCCTTGCCTTGCCTTGCCTTGCCTTGCCTTGCCTTGCCTTGCCTTGCCTTGCCTTGCCTTGCCTTGCCTTGCCTTGCCTTGCCTTGCCTTGCCTTGCCTTGCCTTGCCTTGCCTTGCCTTGCCTTGCCTTGCCTTGCCTTGCCTTGCCTTGCCTTGCCTTGCCTTGCCTTGCCTTGCCTTGCCTTGCCTTGCCTTGCCTTGCCTTGCCTTGCCTTGCCTCTTGCCTTGCCTTGCCTTGCCTTGCCTTGCCTTGCTTGCCTTGCCTTGCCTTGCCTTGCCTTGCCTTGCCTTGCCTTGCCTTGCTTGCCTTGCCTTGCCTTGCCTGCCTTGCCTTGCCTTGCCTTGCCTTGCCTTGCCTTGCCTTGCCTTGCCTTGCCTTGCCCTTGCCTTGCCTTGCCTTGCCTTGCCTTGCCTTGCCTTGCCTTGCCTTGCCTTGCCTTGCCTTGCCTGCCTTGCCTTGCCTTGCCTTGCCTTGCCTTGCCTTGCCTTGCCTTGCCTTGCCTTGCCTTGCCTTGCCTTGCCTTGCCTTGCCTTGCCTTGCCTTGCCTTGCCTTGCTTGCCTTGCCTTGCCTTGCCTTGCCTTGCCTTGCCTTGCCTTGCCTTGCCTTGCCTTGCCTTGCCTTGCCTTGCCTTGCCTTGCCTTGCCTTGCCTTGCCTTGCCTTGCCTTGCCTTGCCTGCTTGCCTTGCCTTGCCTTGCTTGCCTTGCCTTGCCTTGCCTTGCCTTGCCTGCCTTGCCTGCCTTGCCTTGCCTTGCCTTGCCTTGCCTTGCCTTGCCTTGCCTTGCCTTGCCTTGCCTTGCCTTGCCTTGCCTTGCCTTGCCTTGCCTTGCCTTGCCTTGCCTTGCCTTGCCTTGCTTGCCTTGCCTTGCCTTGCCTTGCCTTGCCTTGCCTTGCCTTGCCTTGCCTTGCCTTGCCTTGCCTTGCCTTGCCTTGCCTTGCCTTGCCTTGCCTTGCCTTGCCTTGCCTTGCCTTGCCTTGCCTTGCCTTGCCTTGCTTGCTTGCCTTGCCTTGCCTTGCCTTGCCTTGCCTTGCCTTGCCTTGCCTTGCCTTGCCTTGCCTTGCCTTGCCTTGCCTTGCCTTGCCTTGCCTTGCCTTGCCTTGCCTTGCCTTGCCTTGCCTTGCCTTGCCTTGCCTTGCCTTGCCTTGCCTTGCTTGCCTTGCTTGCCTTGCCTTGCCTTGCCTTGCCTTGCCTTGCCTTGCCTTGCCTTGCCTTGCCTTGCCTTGCCTTGCCTTGCCTTGCCTTGCCTTGCCTTGCCTTGCCTTGCCTTGCCTTGCCTTGCCTTGCCTTGCCTTGCCTTGCTTGCCTTGCCTTGCCTTGCCTTGCCTTGCCTTGCCTTGCCTTGCCTTGCCTTGCCTTGCCTTGCCTTGCCTTGCCTTGCTTGCCTTGCCTTGCCTTGCCTTGCCTTGCCTTGCCTTGCCTTGCCTTGCCTTGCCTTGCCTTGCCTTGCCTTGCCTTGCCTTGCCTTGCCTTGCCTTGCCTTGCCTTGCCTTGCCTTGCCTTGCCTTGCCTTGCCTTGCCTTGCCTTGCCTTGCCTTGCCTTGCCTTGCCTTGCCTTGCCTTGCCTTGCCTTGCCTTGCCTTGCCTTGCCTTGCCTTGCCTTGCTTGCCTTGCCTTGCCTGCCTTGCCTTGCCTTGCCTTGCCTTGCCTTGCCTTGCCTTGCCTTGCCTTGCCTTGCCTTGCCTTGCCTTGCCTTGCCTTGCCTTGCCTTGCCTTGCCTTGCCTTGCCTTGCCTTGCCTTGCCTTGCCTTGCCTTGCCTTGCCTTGCCTTGCTTGCCTTGCCTTGCCTTGCCTTGCCTTGCCTTGCCTTGCTTGCTTGCCTTGCCTTGCCTTGCCTTGCCTTGCCTTGCCTTGCCTTGCCTTGCCTTGCCTTGCTTGCCTTGCCTTGCCTTGCCTTGCCTTGCCTTGCCTTGCCTTGCCTTGCCTTGCCTTTGCCTTGCCTTTGCCTTGCCTTTGCCTTGCCTTTGCCTTGCCTTGCCACTGCAATCCGGTTGAGAAGGATTTCAAAGCATCCGACGAGTTTGGAAGGTGGTGGCTCTGTCAACAGGTTGTCTTGCAGCAGAGAACCTCCAGCAGCCTCATGCAAGGTCTTCCTCCCTTCATCCCTGCCCTGTGATTCCACCAGCTGCTCCAGTGCTTCCTCGCGGATGTGTTGGAGCTGCCCCCGGGCCAGCTCTGGCGCTGGGCACGGGAGGCTGCTCCCTTTTATAGTGCCCCGGGGCATTGTGACCTCAGCGTTGCCAGGTGCTGGCATTGTGACGTGGGGGTGACAGAGCCCCCATGTGCAGCCCCGCCCATCCCCCCTCTGCCCAGCACCCTTTGGAGGAAGCCCTTGAGCCGCTGGCCCCCAATCACTCTCTGTACCTACAAGACAGGGGAGTAATCAACCTAACCATGGCCCTTTTTTGCAAAAATAGAGTCTGGATTTGTTGTCTGTCCAGCCTTATTTCATCTTCTCTCCTCTCCTCTCCTCTCCTCTCCTCTCCTCTCCTCACTTCTCCTCTCTCCACTTTTTCCCTTTTCTTCTCTCCCCATAGTGAGTCAAATAACAAAAAGAATATTTGCCTGAAAGGACAGTGGAATTTCAGCTCCAAAACCACTTTCAAGGACACATAACACAATGGATACATCTGTTTCACTTTTTAATTTATTTTATTTCATTCTATTTAGTCTTATATTTTTTTAGTTTTGTTTTCCTTTGTTGCCCTCTCCTCTCTTCTCCTTTCTTCTCCTTCTTCTGTGGTCTTGCCTTGCCTTGCCTTGCCTTGCCTTGCCTTGCCTTGCCTTGCCTTGCCTTGCCTTGCCTTGCCTTGCCTTGCCTTGCCTTGCCTTGCCTTGCCTTGCCTTGCCTTGCCTTGCCTTGCCTTGCCTTGCCTTGCCTTGCCTTGCCTTGCCTTGCCTTGCCTTGCTCTTTGCCTTGCCTTTGCCTTGCCTTTGCCTTGCCTTTGCCTTGCCTTTGCCTTGCCTTGCCTTGCCTTGCCACTGCAATCCGGTTGAGAAGGATTTCAAAGCATCCGACGAGTTTGGAAGGTGGTGGCTCTGTCAACAGGTTGTCTTGCAGCAGAGAACCTCCAGCAGCCTCATGCAAGGTCTTCCTCCCTTCATCCCTGCCCTGTGATTCCACCAGCTGCTCCAGTGCTTCCTCGCGGATGTGTTGGAGCTGCCCCCCGGGCCAGCTCTGGCGCTGGGCACGGAGGCTGCTCCCTTTTATAGTGCCCCGGGGCATTGTGACCTCAGCGTTGCCAGGTGCTGGCATTGTGACGTGGGGGTGACAGAGCCCCCATGTGCAGCCCCGCCCATCCCCCCTCTGCCCAGCACCCTTTGGAGGAAGCCCTTGAGCCGCTGGCCCCCAATCACTCTCTGTACCTACAAGACAGGGGAGTAATCAACCTAACCATGGCCCTTTTTTGCAAAAATAGAGTCTGGATTTGTTGTCTGTCCAGCCTTATTTCATCTTCTCTCCTCTCCTCTCCTCTCCTCTCCTCACTTCTCCTCTCTCCACTTTTTCCCTTTTCTTCTCTCCCCATAGTGAGTCAAATAACAAAAAGAATATTTGCCTGAAAGGACAGTGGAATTTCAGCTCCAAAACCACTTTCAAGGACACATAACACAATGGATACATCTGTTTCACTTTTTAATTTATTTTATTTCATTCTATTTAGTCTTATATTTTTTTTAGTTTTGTTTTCCTTTGTTGCCCTCTCCTCTCTTCTCCTTTCTTCTCCTTCTTCTGTGGTCTTGCCTTGCCTTGCCTTGCCTTGCCTTGCCTTGCCTTGCCTTGCCTTGCCTTGCCTTGCCTTGCCTTGCCTTGCCTTGCCTTGCCTTGCCTTGCCTTGCCTTGCCTTGCCTTGCCTTTGCCTTGCCTTTGCCTTGCCTTTGCCTTGCCTTTGCCTTGCCTTTGCCTTGCCTTTGCCTTGCCTTGCCTTGCCTTGCCACTGCAATCCGGTTGAGAAGGATTTCAAAGCATCCGACGAGTTTGGAAGGTGGTGGCTCTGTCAACAGGTTGTCCTTGCAGCAGAGAACCTCCAGCAGCCTCATGCAAGGTCTTCCTCCCTTCATCCCTGCCCTGTGATTCCACCAGCTGCTCCAGTGCTTCCTCGCGGATGTGTTGGAGCTGCCCCCGGGCCAGCTCTGGCGCTGGGCACGGGAGGCTGCTCCCTTTTATAGTGCCCCCGGGGCATTGTGACCTCAGCGTTGCCAGGTGCTGGCATTGTGACGTGGGGGTGACAGAGCCCCCATGTGCAGCCCCGCCCATCCCCCCTCTGCCCAGCACCCTTTGGAGGAAGCCCTTGAGCCGCTGGCCCCCAATCACTCTCTGTACCTACAAGACAGGGGAGTAATCAACCTAACCATGGCCCTTTTTTGCAAAAATAGAGTCTGGATTTGTTGTCTGTCCAGCCTTATTTCATCTTCTCTCCTCTCCTCTCCTCTCCCTCTCCTCACTTCTCCTCTCTCCACTTTTTTCCCTTTTCTTCTCTCCCCATAGTGAGTCAAATAACAAAAAGAATATTTGCCTGAAAGGACAGTGGAATTTCAGCTCCAAAACCACTTTCAAGGACACATAACACAATGGATACATCTGTTTCACTTTTTAATTTATTTTATTTCATTCTATTTAGTCTTATATTTTTTTTAGTTTTGTTTTCCTTTGTTGCCCTCTCCTCTCTTCTCCTTCTTCTCCTTCTTCTGTGGTCTTGCCTTGCCTTGCCTTGCCTTGCCTTGCCTTGCCTTGCCTTGCCTTGCCTTGCCTTGCCTTGCCTTGCCTTTGCCTTGCCTTTGCCTTGCCTTTGCCTTGCCTTTGCCTTGCCTTTGCCTTGCCTTTGCCTTGCCTTTGCCTTGCCTTTGCCTTGCCTTTGCCTTGCCTTTGCCTTGCCTTGCCTTGCCTTGCCTTGCCTTGCCTTGCCACTGCAATCCGGTGAGAAGGATTTCAAAGCATCCGACGAGTTTGGAAGGTGGTGGCTCTGTCAACAGGTTGTCTTGCAGCAGAGAACCTCCAGCAGCCTCATGCAAGGTCTTCCCTCCCTTCATCCCTGCCCTGTGATTCCACCAGCTGCTCCAGTGCTTCCTCGCGGATGTGTTGGAGCTGCCCCCGGGCCAGCTCTGGCGCTGGGCACGGGAGGCTGCTCCCTTTTATAGTGCCCCGGGGCATTGTGACCTCAGCGTTGCCAGGTGCTGGCATTGTGATGTGGGGGTGACAGAGCCCCCATGTGCAGCCCCGCCCATCC